>NC_092571.1:17449234-17755825 GCF_037975245.1 Apostichopus japonicus
TAACACAAAGTTGGAACCCTGTCCAATCCAAGGTAAAAATTATTACAAATATACAATTTTAATTGCATACAAATTTCACCGTGATGCTTTAACAGTGTATATATTGTTCTTTCATTAGCCATAAAGTAACATTTCCACTGGACTCTCCTTTTACAGCTTGAAATGTAGAAAGTAATCTCTCAGCCACTTTGATTTCTGGTCACAGATACCATACAGTTTTTGTTTCTTTTATTTTGTAGTGAAAGTTGCTGTGATTTTTGTGAAGAGAACACTTATCAGCCAAAATTCAACAACTGCAAATGTTGCATACTATGCACAAATTGCACTGAACTGGGAAGAGAGGTTCGTTTGCAGCATATATTTGCAAATTTTTTATGTATATCTTGTTAATTGTAAATATACCAAATACTCTGTTTTGTATTACATTATTACATATTACAATATGATATCTCATAATTACGTCATGCTAAATACAATGCTACTGTTAATATGTCAGTATCCTACAACAGCGCTTCCCGAGGCATGGGTCGCCAATCTCTAATGTTGGGTCAGATTAAATTTAACAGGATGGGTGAACATTATTTCTGATGGAATCTGACAGTAAACATCCTTGCTCTCAAAGGGTGTCCCTAGGTTTTGATAAATGTGTGTGTTCTGTTTTTAATTTACTTTCAGTCTATGTGCAATCAATTGCAATCAAATCAGTCAATGTGCAATCAACTGCAGTCAAATCAGACACATGCAATCAACCCCAATCAAATCAGTAAATGTGCAATCAATTGCAGTCAAATAAGTCAATGTGCAATCAATAGCAGTCAAATCAGTCAAGGTGTAATCAATTGCAGTCAAATCAGTCGATGTGCAATTAATTGCAATCAAATCAGTCAACGTGCAATCAATTGCAATCAAATCAGTCAATGTGCAATCAATTGCAGTCAGATCAGTCAATGGGCAATTTTATCATCAATCACATGGAGGTATATTATGGGGAAATATCAGGCTCTACTTATTTATGGGTTGCATCTTGCCAAGGAAAAAAGTTTGGAAAGCGAGATCATGTAATGCACTGTTACAAATTATTATATACTCGTTATATGACTCTGCACTGGACGAGGATAGTAAGTGTTGGTCTAAGGCATGGGTGCAACATTTAATTCCCTGCTTATTGCATTCTCTGAATATTAATTGAAAAGAGGAGAGTTGTTGAAACCTGTCCCTTTTCTGGGATGGTCATGCAGATTGGATTTCAAGTGATCTACTATACATGGTTTTCCACCTCTAATGTTCACTAAAATGAGCCAAGGGCCTTCCTCACATTGAGAATGCAAGGGGGATCAGGACTTTATTTTCCCTGTGAGAGGTAAGAAAAGCTGACCTCCGATGCGTCCACCCGGAGAGCGAGTGGTGAACCAGCGTCGAAATTCTAGAGCCTTAATACAATCTGACCGAGATGATCATGATGATTGTGTACAAATCAGCGAGCTAGTTATAGTAGTGCACGTTGTACCAGTCATTACACTGTGTTTGATGCGGAAGTGATGAGGGCAAGTAAAAGGATCTATCTCGGCCCGTACACCTTTGAATGCCCTGGCCCAGTATGGATCCTCCCGGAAAGGGAAACCTCGATGGTCCTATGAACATTCAGACTAAGAAGTTGATGACAAGTGTGTTTGTTATTTGCCCTGTCCTGCATTCTCCAATGTGAACAAGGATTCATAGCTTCAATAGGGTGAGATAGTTAACGATCATACATGACATGACATGTGGTTGTGAAGTTATTTTTCAGTTTGAAAATTATCGTTTTAAACTTTTTCTCTACGCTCCACAGGAGTTGCAGTCCTGTAACATCACCCACGATGCTAAGTGTGGAAATACTTCTGCTTCTGTGGCACCAGTTGAAGAAGGTAATGCACAGTAAATCAGAATTTTGACATCGCTTGGATGAGATAAGTAATACAGTGTCTTGGAATAATTTAAAAAACAATTTTTTGGGGGAAATTTGGAGAATGACTCTTTTGGCTCATACTTTAGTTTATTTCAGTATTTCCAGTTTCCATTTGTTTCAAAGGTAATTGATTTTATAATGATGAGTGGAGAGAAATGACTTTTTTTGTACTTTCTGGCAAGAATAATATTGTTGAAGAGTGTATCTGTCTGATACAACATTTTCATTACTGCAAGACCCTTTTCCTTCACCCTCCCCCTTCCTCTACTCTCACCCTCTCTTTTTTCTCACCAAAAAGATATAGTTGTAGTATTAAAACTCTTTTCTTCCATTTACAAGTAATATATAGTAGTGTGTCAAACTCATTAAGATTTGAAAGAGAAATATAAAGAAAACCCCTAGTTGTTGGCTGAAATACATCCTATATTTAACCTTTCTCTGACAAGTCATCACCTTGTAATATTTCAAAATAACTTTTGAATTAGCTTTTATTTCCTACTATTGTAAATGCGTGCATAAAAAATTGCCCAAATGTTTTCGTTCAGGTTGTGGGAAGTAAGTTTCATACCAAACTGTAGATAAAAAGCCACTCAAAGTTTTGTGTAATTTTACCTTACCTTAAGGAGCATTCTCCAGCATTCAGTCCACTCAAAATTAGAAATCATTATGAGGAAGCCATTACTGATGCAAAGACACAGGTAATTTTGTACGCTTGTAGCCAGTATTTGGTTTAGCACGGTCTGAAATTTGTATGGTTTTCACTTTTCAACACATTTTGATACCTTTTAAGCATGTGATGTACCCATAGATACTTTTGAACCCCTCTCTCTTTTGTGGAATATTCTGGTCCTTTTTCTTTTGGTAATGTATGCAAGGTTCCCTTTCTGCATCTTCTCTCTCCTCTATGTTTCTAATTTTTGCTAAATCTTAAGGTACATTGCCTGTGTATGCTTCTGCATGGAGTCATGTCAGCATGATATTTTCTCGACAGACTAAATAAGCTGATTTCACCAATTTAAATAGTTATACCTATACACCAAATATGTTGTCATTCTCTTGCCATCCCATCTGCACAAAATATCTACAAAATGCAGAGGTTGAGAGTGTTTTTACAACATTTTAGTGTTTAGTGATATCTCATAGAAACCCCATAAAGTTTATCTTGTCTGTTACATTACATTAATTATTAACATTGAGTGTCTGCTACATTTAATGTATCCTGTAAAGTGGTTATCTTGACATATTCTTCACGCATGGCACTGGGTCAGTATTGTTGTGCACGAGCCTCTGGTATTTTCATCTCATATGACATACCTCAAAGATATTATCTAGTGTCAGTTGCATAAATCAATTGTTATTCTTGAGTGACAGTACTACTGTAGGCACACAAGAGCAAACTTGTAGAAGGTTTGAAGTTGGCTACAGTTACATGATTCAATATTTTAAACCTGCTGAGAGACATTAATATGGGACTTCAACGTCACTTCGGACACCCACATCAACAGGCACTCCTGAGCTCATGCTAACGTTGCATATCTATATATGGGTCTACATAACAAAGGCATCTCATACCATAGTATGTCATCAGCAATGTTCAGTGACTCGGTTTACCAGACCGTAGATGGTTAAAATCTGCATGTCTAAATTGTCAAAGTTGAACATCACATCATAAAATATATTTGGTCAATCTTTGTTGATAGATGACGTTATGACAGTTTCAAGTATAAGATGGATTTCCTAGGTACAGTGGATGCGGCGTCTTGGTGTCGCCAAACGTCATAGGAGGGGGTTGGGGGGGGTGAGGTATCACACCTCTATTAACATCACAAATTTGAGTTTGTAGAGATCTGTTGTAGATAAATGGATGGAAAGAGATAATCCCCAATGAGATCGCTGACAGTTTCTGTCTACAGTTCTTTTTTTTCCAGCATGAGGTCTAGCATTTATAATTTGCAGAATTTCTAGAATGATAGGCAGTGGGGTAGCCAGCATTCTATCGTAGGGGGAAAGATTTTTCTTAAGGGGGACAACCCTGTGATGGTTGATGGTAGGAATTACCAAGAAATATATGAGTGGCATCATTGGTCGCTGAAAATGCACATGGGTTGCTAGCGTTAGTTTGTAATGGTTATACAACCAGCCAAATTATTGGCGCTTATTCTGTAGGACAATATTGATCAACGGTCTCCGTATGTGGGTATGATGAAGGCCCAAAATGTGTAATATCTCGGTCTGATTACCAAGTTCTGACCTTATATGAAGTATGAACATGAGCCTTGAGGTATGAATACTTGTGATTAGAACTCGAAAAAAATGTAAAAAAGAAGAAATTTGAATACATAACTGGATTTCATTTGGGGGGGGGGGGGCAAGACTGTAGCACAAAGCATCTGGCTACGCCACTGATGATAGGAAGGCCAATATTCAAAAAGAAATAGGTCCAGTAATGAGTGTAACATCATCAAATTTTTCTGTGTATCCCGTTTCTTTCAAGGCATGCAACAACTTTGGGAACTTTCACTGAAGTTCGCAGTACGTACTCTGTCTGGGTGTTTTTATGGGAGTTCATATGTAGTGTGCCATCCCCTAAAGCTTGAATGTATTTGCCTGTAAACATGTTCCCATTCGACTTCACTTTTCACTGCAATGTCCGATCACCCAGTTTAATTGGTTTCTAACTTTCTTTATATTCCGGGCAAAATAACTTCACTGTCATACTGGCATTGTAAAATCCAGTTTGTGAATGTGAGACAGAGAACAACTTACAGAACTATGTAGCAAATAAAACAATGGTTTCCATGGTGACAGCATTGCAAGTTTAATTGATTTCTAACTTTCTTTATATTGCGGGCAAAATCACTTCACTGTCATACTGTATTATAAAATCCAGTGTGTAAGTGTGAGACAGAGAACAAGTTACAGAACTATGTAGCACATAAAACAATGGTTTTCATGGTGACAGCATTGCCAGTTTAGTTGGTTTCTAACTTTCTTTATATTGCGGGCAAAATAACTTTACTGTCATACAAATTCCAGTGCGTAAGTGTGAGACAGAGAACAACTTACAGAACTATGTAGCAAATAAAACAATGGTTTCCATGGTGACAGCATTGCCAGTTTAATTGATTTCTAACTTTCTTTATATTGCGGGCAAAATAACTTCACTGTCATACTGTATTATAAAATCCAATGTGTAAGTATGAGACAGAGAATAACTTACAGAACTATGTAGCAAATAAAACAATGGTTTCCATGGTGACAGCATTGCCAGTTTAATTGATTTCTAACTTTCTTTATATTGCGGGCAAAATCACTTCACTGTCATACTGTATTATAAAATCCAATGTGTAAGTGTGAGACAGAGAATAACTTACAGAACTATGTAGCTCAAATAAAACACTGGTTTCCATGGTGACAGCATTGCCTTGCAAGACACTGTTCAGGTTCAAAGCTTTCTGTCGTGCAGGAATATTTTCTTCATTGGCTTCATATTCTGGACATTCATAGTGGGACATGATATCTTTACTACAGTTTTCACTCATTTTCACTGATCACTCTTTTCCTGCAAGGGCTACCTAAGTGAGCTATGAACCATTTAACACATGGAGCTACAGTGCATATATACAATGGACGACTAATCTGTGTGATGCTAATGGTGCATGAACATGCTGAGATTCCTGCACCATTAGCGTGGAATACTGTATTAGATGGGTTTCATGTGCTTGTCAGTGTATTGATTGACTTTACCAGTCCAAACAGGAAATTGTTACTCTGAAGCCGCTTTTACATTATGGATTAATGCTGCGCATTAAATTGGAGGGCTCCTCTGGAAAGCAGTGCTTCTGCACTGAACAGGACTACCCTCCTTAAAGATGACAATAATAAAAAAAAATAAAAAAAATAGGTTTTTAAAGCCCACCCATTGACAAAAGACTCTGTGCTAGATATCACGACCCCCCTCCTAACTCCCCCCTCCCGCTTCCCACTTGTGATCACTGAATAGGAAGTTTAGGTTTCTTAACTAGAAGCTGTGAAACCTTAACTTACGTAATGTACAGAGCTGCTACGATTACAGTTGTGGCAATTTGCGCATAATAAAACAACAGTGGAAGCTTGGTCACCACTGTCAACCCCGGTCAACCCCGAGTTCCGGGTCAGCCCCGAGCTGCATCGACATTACAAATTTAAGACAGTGCGTCGGGTTCAACATTGCTCTAATGATCTGTTGTAAACCAGTTCTAATGTAAACAGGAAATGGAGGTACATATACAGCAAAGAAATAACATCCGATTCCAAACCAGTCCCACAGGTACATTGCACTGGATGGATATGTAAACACAGTATATAACCCATCAATTTCAGACTGGGAGGAGTTGTGTCTTGTGGTATGACCGCTGCACACAGGGATCTAGAGTGCCCGTTCATGTACAGTGTGTATTAGTCAGGTATCATGCCACATCTTCAATAAGTTTACCCTTTTCATTTTTGTTTCACAAAGCTGAAGGAGTAACCACCGGTTCAGGCAAAGAGGATGCTTCTGACTTGCCTCCACAACATACTTGCCCTGAAAGTAAGGAGCATCTTTATGTTTGATTTCTATATATGGTACATTTCATTGTCATGTGCTAAGTATGATCTTTCTCATTATCCTTCATGGTTCCTCTGATCATGAGGGGAAAGGAACAATTTTGACTTTCAAGGGTTGACATCCTGGGAAAGACAGATGGAGGTGGTCGGAAAGGGATTGACACATTTAGGTAAATTCTGTTGACCAGGATTGAGTAAGGACTGAATAAGATACACAGATTCCATCCTCCCCCCCCCCCCCCTACCTAGTTCCTTCCTACCACCTCTGATTTGTTTTTTTTTAAATTGAGGCCAGGTGGCTGGCTGGCTGGTCCCTTTTGGAGGACCAATTATGTAAGTAGATGCCAGTTATCATTTCATATATTTTCAGTATTGAACTAACATCATGATGCCATTTTGTTTCAGTCTCTTCTTTTGGAAGCTGTTACAATGTGGCACTGCTGGTCTTCTTGGCATCATTTACAATAGCATCTCTTTTCTGGATATGCCTGAGTAAATATGCACAGATCTGCCATGACTGGATCAAAAATAATTTGGGATGGTAAGGATCTAAAAGCTAACTTTTATTAAAACAGAATTCTTTCAATAATTTGTTTTAACTGCAACGTTCTTCTTGCATCAATTCATAAACCTATGATGGTGATGTAAGTATGTGCCTGTAAGGCTGTATTATGTAAACACTGTAATCAGTGGTGGCACCAGAAATTCCAAAGTGGATGGGGGGGGGGGGCAAGCAAACAGTTTAGGAGGGGCAGAAATTTTGGAAGCACCAAAATGCACAAAAAACCCATGCTTCATTGGTGAACCACATTTTTGGTTTCGATGAATATCGTAACCTTTGCATTCATGATGGCGTATGTGTGTGTGTGTGTGGTTTGTGACGCCCAGCTTGTAAACACAATATCTCATTAAGTACAAGAAGCCTAATGTTTTTGGTGTAGGTCAAAGGTTATTTGGGGACAACAGGTCAATGTTTAATGACTATGTTTATATTTATACTGCACTCCATCTGCAGTATTAACTTCAGCCAGGGTTATCAGCTTGCAAACTACTCTTGAGCTGCATATGTAATTTATTTAACTGCAAGTAACTCCTGGGAGGGGTTTCTGTCTGGTTTCTAAAGGTCTTTGTGACATTCAATTCTCAGTCTTTAATGAAATTTGTGCAATATTTTTCTCTATATTTGGCTTTTGTAGATCATTGCAGAGGCTTAATTGGATATGGTGTTACAAGTCAAACAGAAACTAAATGGTAAGTTTGTATTCATTTCAGGCACTATAACAAGCTCTGTGTTAAAGGCTGAAAAATTTGATATGAAGTTATTCCAACACTAACTAATATTTACTTCGCTCCTCGCTTACCTGTCTCCCCACAACCTTAGCACCCTCATTCTACCGTGCCTAGAATGTCCTGGTAACCTTTAACACTGTGCACCCTCTGTGACCCGGCTTCACGGGTCACTGCCCATCCTTCTCATTCTACCAACCAAAGAGTCTACATCGTATATTTTCGAGCGGATTTCTTTCCACCGAATTTCGTCCATTTTGGTTTCTAGGATCGGAAATTTTTTCCCATCCACTGTTATTGGAAGCTTTTGAAGCCTTTGCATCCCGATAAGTATCCTTTTCTTATTCTAAAAGAGGTTTTAGGGCTGTTTTCTTGGGAGCGGCGTTCGCTCCGTTTTTTCTGTGCAGAACACTAGCACTGGTAGCAGTTATGCGAATTGTTTACCGTAGTTACGCTAGTTCCCGCCTTTTTTGGCTACACACGCTATTACGTTAGTTTTTTCCCTCACCCGTTGTTTAGTTGTTAACTACTCTACTTCTCTTGCCTTTTCGTTTCCTTTATGTTTATTTACTTGTCCCTTCCGTATTCCAGGCTCGTTCCTGGTTTTTCCCCACCTTGTGGGCTGGCCTTAGGCCTATTCTGTTACCTTGTAAGCCGCGGGCCTCTAGCGAGGCACGGTGTTAAGGTAATTTCGCATTGACTTTATTCCACATGTATATTATTTATCTCTCCCTTGTTAGCTTCCCCCTCCTCCCCCTTCTCCTATCCTACATTTAGAATTAGTTCTCCTTAACCAGGGGTTTTCAGTCATGTCTAGGAGCCAGCTGAAATGCGTCAATTGCTCTATGTTCCGGCCAGGGAGGGCCTGGGATGAGCACGATCTTTGCCCCAAGTGCCGTACGTGCACCCGGAGGGATCCTTGTCTGGTGTGCATTGAATTCACCCCCAGTCAATGGCTAGACATCGACACCTGGCTAGCAGGTCAGAGAAGCACGCTACAGGATAAACTAGACTTACTCCCCAACCCCAGCGGCTCCCTAGGAGCGGGAGACCGAGCACAGATAGGAGAGGAAGAGGAAGGAGAGGTGGTGGAGAAGGGCCCAGAGAGGGCCGAGGAGGAAGGAGAGAGAGAGATAGAGAGAGAGAGAGGTGGAGAAAGGGATAGAGAAAGAGAAATAGAGAAAGAGAAAGTGCCTCCCACGGTCCCGGCGACGTCCGGATCAGTTATGACCAAGGGAAAAGGCAAAGACAAGGGCAAGGCTCCGGCCAAGAGAAAAGTGCCCAAGAAAAAGTCCGGCCTCGCCGGCCTCGAGAAGGCTTCCCAACCTGGGTCGCAAAGAATCAACCCGCCGGAGAGGCAGGTGTCACGGGCACCGACAAGCCCAATCCGAGCTCCTTCCGGGGCACATAGCAGAGAGCCAGCTACCGGAGGGTCGCTGTCCAACAGAACCGGTCCCGGAGCGGGGACCGAGAACCACAGCCATCACGAGCCCCGGCTGGGATCCCAGACCGAGACAGCAGAGGAAGGAATTCCTCGCCCAAGCCGGCTAGACAGGACCGCACCAGATCACGGTCCCGATCTCCCAGACGAGGCACCAGGAGGGGATGGTCGCCAGCATCAGACCAGTCTTCCGACTCCTCCGACGATGGATATAGAAGGGCTAAGAGGAGGTATCGACCTCACAAACAACGTCACGAGGAAGAACCAGCGTGGCTAGCCCAACTGACAGGTCTCCTCAAGCCGCTCCTCGAGAGAGAGCAACAGAGAGTCGAAGCGGAGACAGAAGCTGGGAGCCGGAAAGCGGCAACAACGACCACTGCGGTCCCGGAACCGCCCCAGGAACCGGAGGCAGTCGCCCTCGGAGAGGACACTCTGGACTGCAGAGCCTCCGTAAATCTTTCGGGTCTGGAGGACGATTCCGATGTCCCCCCGGAGTTCGACCCTCTGGAAGAGGAGTTCTCAGGCAACTTCGAGGAAGAGGAGACTCCTATGGCGGGAGGTACTTTACCCCCGGAACTAACTACGCGGGCGGCCGAAATCTTCCGGAAGCACCTTGGGTTCGAAGACGCTCCCGAAGTGACAGCTAAACCGACCCGAGTTTCTAAACTCACAGCTACAGGGGAGACCTCTACCCGACCGAGATCTACCATACCAGTCGACGCCTCCTGTTATGACAGGTTCGAGGCGATCGCGGACAAAAAGAGATGGACCGCGTTTCTGGCCAAAGCGGAACGAGCCATCAGGGTTCCAGACGAAGCATGGAAAACCCTCTTCAAATGCCCGACCATACCGCAGGAGGCTAGAGAAAAGCTGAGGTCCGAGCAAGGCTCCTCCTCCTCACACATCTTCAAAAACCCTAGCCAGAAGAAGCTAGAGGAGCTGCTAGTTGATGTTGACCTAGCTGCACGCTCCGGAATGAAGTTTACTTCCGTTCTTATGCTGACCACGGAGGTGCTTATGAGATATCACCAACAACTTCCACAGGACGATAGCTATGTGTCCAGAAACGAGGCCGGCCAACTTTTACTACTCCTGGGACCGCTTGTGAGACTGGCGTTCGACCAGTTCGCTCGAGTAGCACACGCTCAGTGAAGGCCAGAAGGGAAAACATCGTTTCCTCCATCCACTGGCCATCCGTGGAAGCTAAGGACAGGATGCTAGCCTTACCCTTCCTGGGAGATGATCTCTTCGCCGGCAGCTTCCAACAGAAACTGCAGGAAGAAGTTTCGCGCAGAGAAACTCTGGCCAAATCGGAATTCCGCTCCTCAGAAAGATTCAGGGCAAGACCACACCGCCCAAGAGAATCCAGGCCAACCAGAGGGGGCAGAGGAACGTCCCTCAGAACACCCACAAGAGGAGCCCCACGGGGCAGAGGATGAGGAACGACCAGTCGGCCACATCGACCGTGGGGAACAAGAGGCTCAGGCAGAGGCCTGACAACGACCCGACGGGACGGCGACCGCTCCTCCGCTAGACCGCCGTTCGCCGCCCGGCCCTAGGGGTGCCCACCTCACCGCGGCAATTCCGCAGGTGGGGGGGAGACTATCACTTTTCACCCAGCAATGGGAAACTATGGGCGGGGACAAGTGGGTGTTGGAGACGATCTCACAAGGGTACAGAATAGAGTTCACCTCCAGTCCGCCCTTCGGGGATGGAGGAAGACTAACTCCGACACCCACGGACCCCGTCCAAGAAGCAGCACTAGAGGGGGAAATTTCAGCCCTGCTGGCAAAGCGGGCAATTGCAGAGGTATCGGGAGAGGCGGGACCCCTCTTCCGGTCCTCTCTTTTCCTAACACAAAAACGGGACGGATCTTGGCGTCCCATCTTAAATCTAAAACCCCTCAACAAGAATTACGTAGAGCCAAAACGTTTCCGCATGGAGACACTAAATCTAATCTTACCCCTACTCAGAAAGGGCATGTGGGCGGCAAGTGTAGACTTACAGGACGCCTACTTACACATACCGATACATCGTCACCATCAACGGTACCTAGCCTTCCAATACGCCAGAAGAAAATTCACATTCAGGTCACTCCCGTTCGGCCTGTCTACGGCGCCAAGAGTCTTCACAAGAGTGGCGGGAACGGTAATCTCTCACCTCAGGAAAAGAGGAGTGACGTTATACGCCTACCTCGACGACTGGCTCATAGTAGGAGAGTCGAAGTCCAACACGTCAGACAACGTACAAAAGACGGTACGAACCCTTCAGGAACTGGGTTGGATAATCAACGAAACAAAATCACAGCTGACACCAACACAGACGATCCAGTTCCTGGGGGCCATACCAGATTTTACCACAGGGATAGCCAGTCCCTCAGAACAAAGGATCGAGGCAGTCAAAACGACCACAGCCCAGATCATATCATTACAAGAGTCACCCACAGGAACGTGGCTCCGAGCCCTGGGGCTAATGGCCAGTCTGGTCGACGTGGTGAGATTATGCAGACTACGCATGCGCCCGCTGTAACTCCACCTACAAAAGACGGCCAACCTACAAACCTTGGACAAGGCGGCGCCGATCCACCGGTCGGAAGAAATCACACCCCATCTGCAATGGTGGCACGACACAGAGAACTGGGACCAAGGGGTTCCCTTCATCACCAACCTGCCAATAACATCGGTCACGACGGACGCCTCACTGACAGGGTGGGGAGCCCACTGGAACAACCTAACAGCTTGGGGGACGTGGTCCCCAGTAGAAAGATCATGGCATATCAACTCACTAGAGATGTTGGCTGTCAAACGTGCCCTAGAGTCGTTCCACAGAAACCTGCAGAACACAGCGACCACCGTCTTTACGGACAATACCACCGTGGTAGCTTACATAAACAGGCAAGGGGGCACCCACTCCGAGAGACTATGTCAGCTGGCCTGGGAAGTCGTAATGAGAGCCAGGGACTCCGGCATGACACTACGAGTATCCCACATAGCCGGCAAACTAAATGTGATGGCCGATGCCCTGTCCAGAGGACAGATGGACCCCAACGAGTGGGCACTGTCCCAAGAAACATGCAACAGGATCTTCAGAGTCCTCGGCAGACCGATGGTGGACCTGTTTGCAACGGCGGAGAACGCCAAACTTCAGATCTTCTGCTCCAGGCAATTCCACCCCAGGGCGCACCACATCGACGCCCTGTCCTTTCCATGGGACAATCTGGAAGCCTACGCCTGATCGGCCAGGTCCTGAGAAAGATCCGTCACTCCAGGGGGAGAGTCATACTGGTAGCCCCATTCTGGCCCCGCAGACCATGGTTCGGGGAAATCCTACAACTTCTAATGGACACCCCAGCGATCCTACCGGACACGCCCCACCTGCTGTCCCAGAGACGGGGGACCCTCAACCATCCAGACATCAAAGGGCTACAATTAGTTGCGTGGAAGTTGTCAGGACTTCCCTCCGACAGAGGGGCTTTTCGGAAGCAGCTGCCGCTGTGGCGGCTGACGCCAGGAGAACAACAACCATGGCAACTTACGATTCCCAACTACGTAAGTTCGGGGAATGGTGCCACAACAGACAGGTACTGCCAGCCGAGACCTCTCTGGCACAAGTGGTAAACTTCCTCCACTCCCTTTTTGAGGAGGGCAAGCAAGTGTCGACCATCAAGAACTACAGGTCGGCAATTACCGCCATACACCGCGGCTTTGCAGATGGGTCCACCCCGGGCAACAACAGGGACATTGCCCAGCTCATCAGGGGGATGGCAAACAGGCGTCCTCGAATCAGACGACTCGCCCCCTCGTGGAGTCTATCAGCAGTGCTGCAGACACTCACCAAACCGCCATACGAACCCTTGGCCTCAGCCTCGCTAGCAGCCCTTACTAAGAAAACACTTTTCCTGATCGCCCTCGCGTCAGCAAGAAGAAGGAGCTGTCTCCATGCCCTGTCTACCAAACAGAACCATATCAGGTTCGAGAACCACGGGGTAAGAATGGTTCCCGACCCATCATTCTTAGCCAAGAACCAAGTCTTATCCTTCCTGCCGGGGGACATCTTTATCCCCGAAATAAAGACTCTCTCCTCAATCGCAGAGGACAAACTGTGGTGCCCAGTCAGGGCTCTCAAATGGTACCTGAACAAGACCCAATACCTGAGAGGAACAACCACGACCCTGTTCATATTACCCAGAGCACCTTATTCAACGGCGTCTAAGGATACCATTTCTCGGTGGCTGACAGAGATCATCCGCCCCTTCGCAGTTGGCACAACTACACCGAGAGCCCATGACATCAGGGGAGTAGCGGCCTCGACAGCTCTCTTTGCAGGAGTCCCAGTTGAGGACATCCTTAAGGCAGCAGCTTGGCGAACACCAACGACATTTGTCACCTGTTACCTCTCAGACTCTTTACAGGCTGAGGCGGCATTTTGTAGCGCGGTGATGCGAGGTCCGGCGGGTACTAGGTCCCACCCCTCGGGCCTCCCACCATCGGGCAGTGCCACTCGGTGCTAAGGTTGTGGGGAGACAGGTAAGCGAGGAGCGAAGTAAATACTCCAAAACTTACTGGTTTGGATATTTACGAGTGACGAGCTTACCTGTCTCCATTCCCGCCTCCCTCCCCCCGAGGGGGGTGGAACGCAGCCGGACGGAGGAGCGGTCGCACTGACTTGACAAAACACCTTCCAGTACAGGCCAAGAGACCTGAGAAAAGGGGGTGCCTCTACCGAACGAGTCCTCGTGCGACCACCTATTTTTATCGGTGAGTTCATGGTAAAGATTGTTTTATCTTGACCGGTAGTAACCGGTGGTAACTTGTAGTAACCGGTAGTAACTCGTAGTAACTTGTAGTAACTTAGAGCCACTTTGAGTTACTAGGGTAATAGTGTCGTAAACCCTTTTTATCTATGTGAAGTAACGTTACATATATCTCATTATTGGTTGTCACTATACTTACCTGTCTCCTCACCACAGCGACACTACGGTGTTCAGGGCGTTGGGTCTAACTTAAGAGTACTTCCTGCTATTTTTAGGCCTCTTTGTTAGAGCTAAGGGGTACAGACGTGGACGGGGTCGTAGAGGGTAGTCTCCCTCCCTACTGGGCGGGAAGCACTCCCCCTCCCGTCGGAAGCGTCAGAAATTCGATGTTAGATTAGGAGTCGAGGGGGTAGCCTTCCCCTTCTGTCGGGGAGGACTACTGCTCGACCCCAAGGCAGAGACCACTTTGGAGGGGCTTTGGTCTCATGAGAAGGATGGGCAGTGACCCGTGGAGCCGGGTCACAGAGGGTGCACAGTGTTAAAAGGTTACCAGGACATTCTAGGCGCGGTAGAATGAGGGTGCTAAGGTTGTGGGGAGACAGGTAAGCTCGTCACTCGTAAATATCCAAACCAGTAAGTTTTGGAGTGACTATAGGCAAATGGAGAATAGTTTGTACATAAACAAATAGCTTTGCAGACCTTGCACAGAATATTGCTCAAGTAGCTTCAGTGATGGTTATGAAAGAAAACACTAGTTTGTACAAAATGTTAAGGTAGCATACGCCCATTAAAAGCCCCAATGACTTACACACTAAATCACAAAAGTAATGTGGTGTCTAAGTCTAGATAGAAATTTTTACTAGCTAAACGCTATCCATCACCGGATAGCTGACAAGTTTGCCTTTAATGGCACCATCAATTTTCTGTACCATGACCGTGCAGATTTTTGGCTATCCGAGCCGGAAGTTTCGTCACTTGTAAACAACCTTTTCACTCAGTAGTAAACAATTTTCATACGCTGCTCCTGGGAGGCCTAAAGGGGTCTAAAATTGCATCAATTGACCCTATTTTCTCACCACATGTACTTCCATTCATGCTCTTCAACGTGCAAGCCACAAAAAACTAGAATCATGATTGATAACAGGTCAAAAAAGATGTTCTCCTGCTGCTTTTTGGCACTTTTCCTGAAGGAGAACAATCGAGCGGATGGATATAGACTCTAATAGGAGTATGCCACCTTAAAAGAAAGATCAATGTTGATTGTTACATACCTCTCTTCACAAGTTCACACCCACTACTCCACCAAAGACTTGTTTAGAGCCATTCAGTTCTCTTTCAAAAGGACAAGAAATTTATTAAATGACTCCTGCAGGGAATAATCTAGTCTTCAAATTTTGTTTACCAGCTGTTTAATGCTCTGAATTTTGTCTCTTTGTTTATTTGTTTGTCTGTTTACTTATTTATTTTTTTTCACAACATATATACATCAATTGTAGCTAATACAGAGAGTTATGGAATGTGAAAGGATGTGTATAAAAAAACCCCTTGTGGGCTTATCTAGTGATACACTCCCTGTACATAGAGTACACAAATAACTTACAAAAGAGAATAAAGAAAAGAACTACCAAAAAGAGAAGAAAAGGAAGAAAAAGCGGGAACTTCAATCTCAGTATAAGTTGAAGTAAAATCACTGTAATGTTTATTTAAACGAATTAGGGGAAGGTTGTGACCTGATATTTAAGCAGCAAAGAATTCCATGTGATGCTAGTACTTTCTGGTTTCTGTGGAAAACAACAACCCTACTATACATCTTTGGACTTGTATAGCAGTTTTGACCAGTTTGTGTAGCATTTTGTGATGCTATACCAGATCAATTATTTCCCTGCCCTGATTCTGATGATGTGGTCCAAAAGTTTACTAAATATCAGTGCACAATGAGATCTTTTTTTATAAATAGCTGGTTGCATGTAAACTCCATGTAAACTTGGTTGTTGATGTTATTTTTCTTCTTCAGTAAGGGCAATTAGCTGGTCACTATAGCGCCATTGAGTGTTTTAACAGTAATGTGCGCTTTAACAAGTGTTACCACCTTAACCTTATAAAGTCACTGTAAAGCAATATAAAGCAGTTAATAACAAGATAAACTTCAGCAGTGATTTAAAAAAATGCCAGGAATGTTACACTAGGATGTGTTTTGATATTTCGATTTGAGAAAGTGTCTGATTTTTTTACTTTTAAATTAGTACTTTTGGACCAAATTTGACTAACATGTGGTTTGTGTTTGATTCTGAGAGGGAATGTAAATCACCTTAATGAACAACAACTTATCCCATACTCAACCTTACTCAGCTTAGTGGGGGAATATAACTGAAATCTTTTAGGATGCAGACATGTTTTCTTGCTTTGTTTCGGTGCTGAGGGATGAGAGGAATAATTCTTAGTATATTTCATAAACTAAAAAATGTGTCTGTGTTATTTTGTTTGTTTTTGTGTATGTGTGTTTGTGAAGAGGGGAGAAGTTGGGGGGGGGGGGGGTTATAGGATGATGTCTTCTTTTATCAAATGGTTTTAATAAATGACTATATCATAAAAAAACAGGCTCACAAATGGTTTTCTGTTATACTTTTCACTGATTTTCATTATATTTCAATAACTAATGTAGCAAGACTTTTTTTGGCACAGCAGTCAAGCTTAAAATGTCATCGCAGCTCGATTTGATTCTTACTGTGATTCTTTTAATCCAAATGAAACTTTGATATATTAAGAACAAGCAAAATGGAAATGAGCAATATGCACAACCGCTGATTTGTCAGCAATATGTGAACAGTACAAGATTTATATTGCTTTCCTTTTCCACAGAAATGTTTGGTGGCATGCAAGCAGCTCGATTTATATGAACAATATTTTCCCTTAACGTGAAGAGAGGTTCGAAGGTGACCCAGAAGAGAGAGAGTGTTATGCAAAGAGGTATGGTGAAATGATACGCACAGTCCTGAAATCAACAGCACTGAAGTGGACAACCTGGAAGGGGGAGGGGGGGGGGTGGGGTGGGGGGCGGAGGAGAAAGAAGACAAGACACAATGATGATATGAGTCAGATAAATCCTACTGATTTCAAAACTGAATCTCTCACCCAATACTTTTATTGAACATATTTAATATACTGTTCTTTTATTCAAATGTTGCACTGCCCATCTTAGATAGCTTATGAAATAAGTCTGCAAATATGTAAATATGTAAATAGTTCACCTGTCTTCAGTTGGGCACTGTTTAGCTGCTGCCATGTTAAGTTTGACAGGTTATCGTTGACCAGGGTAATATTGTGATGCGCCTTGAGCACCGTTATCGGTGGATGTGTCTGCGCTTTATAAATCCTCAATATTACTATTATTATTACTTTGAGACAAAGTTCATTGTACTTATATTTTGTACACAACTCTATTTGCTCTCCAAAGTAAAATCATGATTGGTAGAATGAATACGTTTTACTGATAAACTGAAATATGGTATTATTCAAGTAAATGTGGGACAACTCTATACTTTGCAGTCAAGGCAATGGACTTGTGATCTAAAGCTTGCAGGTTTGAGTCCTGGCCATATCATTGCGCTGTGTCCTTGGGCAAGGCACTTTATCTCCATTTGCACTCGAAAGTGAAACCATTATTTGGTAGAATGAAGATGTTTTACTGATAAACTGAAATGGTATTATTCAATATAAATGTGGGACAACTCTATACTTTTGCAGTCAAGGCAATGGACTTGTGATCTAAAGCTTGCAGGTTTGAGTCCTGGCCAGATCATTGCGTTGTGTCCTTGGGCAAGGCATTTTATCCCCATTTGCCTCTCTTCACCCAGGTGTATAAATGGGGACCTGTGAGATAATCTGTCGTCAGTTGGGCACTGTTTAGCTGCTGCCATGTTAAGTTTGACAGGTTATCAATGACCAGGGTAATATTGTGATGCGCCTTGAGCACCGTTATCGGTGGATGTGTCTGCGCTTTATAAATCCTCAATATTACTATTATTATTACTTTGAGACAAAGTTCATTGTACTTATATTTTGTACACAAATCTATTTGCTCTCCAAAGTAAAATCATGATTGGTAGAATGAATATGTTTTACTGATAAACTGAAATGGTATTATTCAAAAAAAATTTGGGACAACTCTATACTTTTGCAGTCAAGGCAATGGACTTGTGATCTAAAGCTTGCAGGTTTGAGTCCTGGCCAGATCATTGCGTTGTGTCCTTGAGCAAGGCACTTTATCTCCATTGCTTCTCTTCACCCAGGTGTATAAATGGGGACCTGTGAGATAATCTGTCGTCAGTTGGGCACTGTTTAGCTGCTGCCATGTTAAGTTTGACAGGTTATCGATGACCAGGGCAATATTGTGATGTGCCTTGAGCACCGTTATCGGTGGATATGTCTGCAATTTATAAATCCTCAATATTATTATGATTATTACTTTGAGACAAAGAACATTGTACTTATATTTTGTACACAACTTTATATGCACTCAAAAGTGAAATCATTATTTGGTAGAATGAAGATGTTTTACTGATAAACTGAAATGGTATTATTCAAGTATACTTTTGCAGTCAAGGCAATGGAATTGTGATCTAAAGCTTGCAGGTTTGAGCCCTGGCCAGATCATTGCGCTGTGTCCTTGGGCAAGGCACTTTATCTCCATTTGCCTCTCTTTACCCAGGTGTATAAATGGGGACCTGTGAGATAATCTGTCGTCAGTTGGGCACTGTTTAGCTGCTGCCATGTTAAGTTTGACAGGTTATCAATGACCAGGGTATTATTGTGATGCGCCTTGAGCACCGTTATCGGTGGATGTGTCTGCGCTTTATAAATCCTCAATATTACTATTATTATTACTTTGAGACAAAGTTCATTGTACTTATATTTTGTACACAAATCTATTTGCTCTCCAAAGTAAAATCATGATTGGTAGAATGAATATGTTTTACTGATAAACTGAAATGGTATTATTCAAAAAAAATTTGGGACAACTCTATACTTTTGCAGTCAAGGCAATGGACTTGTGATCTAAAGCTTGCAGGTTTGAGTCCTGGCCAGATCATTGCGTTGTGTCCTTGGGCAAGGCACTTTATCTCCATTTGCCTCTCTTTACCCAGGTGTATAAATGGGGACCTGTGAGATAATCTGTCGTCAGTTGGGCACTGTTTAGCTGCTGCCATGTTAAGTTTGACAGGTTATCGATGACCAGGGCAATATTGTGATGTGCCTTGAGCACCGTTATCGGTGGATATGTCTGCAATTTATAAATCCTCAATATTATTACTATTATTACTTTGAGACAAAGAACATTGTACTTATATTTTGTACACAACTTTATATGCACTCAAAAGTGAAATCATTATTTGGTAGAATGAAGATGTTTTACTGATAAACTGAAATATGGTATTATTCAAGTAAATGTGGGACAACTCTATACTTTTGCAGTCAAGGCAGTGGAATTGTGATCTGAAGCTTGCAGGTTCGAGTCCTGACCAGATCATTGCGTTGTGTCCTTGGGCAAGGCACTTTATCTCCATTGCTTCTCTTCACCCAGGTGTTCTAAAGCTTGCAGGTTTGAGTCCTGGCCAGATCATTGCGTTGTGTCCTTGGGCAAGGCACTTTATCTCCATTGCCTCTCTTCACCCAGGTGTATAAATGGGGACCTGTGAGATAATCTGTCGTCAGTTGGGCACTGTTTAGCTGCTGCCATGTTAAGTTTGACAGGTTATTGATGACCAGGGCAATATTGTGATGTGCCTTGAGCACCGTTATCGGTGGATATGTCTGCACTTTATAAATCCTCAATATTATTACTATTAGTACTTTGAGACAAAGAACAATGTACTTATTTTTTGTACACAAATCTATTTGATCTCCAATGTGAAATCATGATTGGTAGAATGAAGATGTTTTACTGATAAACTGAAATATATTACTGATATTACTGATAAACTGATATTACTGATATTACTGATAAACTGAAATATGGTATTATTCAATATAAATGTGGGACAACTCTATACTTTTGCAGCTATTTCCAGTCACTTTGGACCAATGGAATTCTTAAACACAAAGTCTGAGCTTCCAAAAAGAAGTGTCTTTTGGACATTAGGTAACATTGTGTGTCAGTGGATACTAGTTCTCTTTATAATTACCAACCACAGAGACAGTTATTCATTTCGTGCCTGGAATTGACACGTAGGAGGGTGAGGAAGAGGGAGGGGGAGGGGGCAGGGTTAGAGAGGCTGTTTTGTATACATGTTCAAAATGTGTTGTTTGGATGTTAATTTCTGTTCTGTGACAGTTTTAACAAGGGATCCACACAGCTATAAGGGACATTTTGTTGTTGTTCAGATAAGGATTAGATCCGTCTCTGGACAAGTTTCTCCAAGTTGTTTGGTTTGGATCTTATCTTTTAGTATCGAAAACCAAAGTGTGCCATTAATTTATTTTTATACGAACGAATGTATGATAAGAATCAAACCATTCCGTATGAAAGGCTTCCATGAAAATCAGGAATAAGTCACATCTAGTATTTGCCAATAGGTATTTCAGCTGGGTTATTCTATGATAACAGGAAGGACATTTTGACTTCTGATACAGGACATATTTTAGCAAATTTTTATAAATGAAAGAAGATGACATGTGACTCTTAAATAAGTCCATATTTTTTGTCTTCTTAAAGGTTGCTTTACATAACAACTTTCATAATATTTAAACTACATATTTTAGTAATAAATAATAATAATTAAAAAAAAATCTTCTTTTTGGTAACAGAAGTTGAATTTTTATCAGCTGATTTATGATATGTTTATCACTGAAATGAGACAAAACATGCAAAATGACAAAAAAAAAAAAAACTTTTATTCTTTATATATGAACATTTTCTGCATTTTTTATTTACCACCCTTCATTGCCATGTGTGTGTTCAATCAATTGTGCAACTTGCTCAGTACTGATGAGCAATATACATATGTGTAATGAGAACAAATCATCTGTTTATCATCAATTATGAAAGCCTTAAATATATGCGCAGTATACTCATAATGTCTATTCATGTACAGTTTTGAAATTGTATTCTTTATATTTTTTTAAGAGATCCCCCTCAGTCATATTTGCAGGGCATTCATTATTTGACATACACAGTGATGAGCCCTTCAATATGTAACGCCGGGGGAAAAGATGTTCGGTGGTGACATTCCTGGGGGGTGGGGTGATGGGAGCTCCGGGTCTCTGCCGATGACGACAAGAATGGAATAGACGAATGGTTTTTGTTTTCTAGTCCATGTGTATTAAATCCACTAGCGTGTTCTCTGACACCGACTAGAGAGCTCACATAGAGATATTAAAGAAACAACTTCAATTGTGCTGCAAAAGTTGACAAAACGTAAAAGTAACATAGTGTCTTAGAACAATGGATTTCAAGTCTACCCCACGCCCTGAAGGGTCTCCCAATCTGAACGGAAAGGTTTGACCAGTTCCGGTGTCCGAATTCTAAGGCAGGCCAGCTATACCAAAAGGGCATGGCTCTACAAATATATACCAATCTTATGCAACATCCAATGGAAATCGAAGCATACAATTTCCCACAATGGACTTTGATTTGTACTTACAATATACAGAAGGTATGCACTAATTAAGCCATAATGAACCGTTTAAAATACCTTAGCCTTCCTTTCTGACTTCACTTTCTTCTCCTTTACATTGTTTTGACAGCTATGAGGGCATAATTGTGCATGACAATCAGATGGGCATGTATGTGGGGGGTGGGATGAAGAATGGAGGGGGATGGGGGCGGTGGAGTTGCCACAAGGGGTAGGCCTATATTACTTCCAGCAATCGGCCTAAAAGTGCCAATTTTCATACATTAGAAGGTCAGAAAAAAGCAGTGCCATTAAACTCTCGGCAGCCATGATCGTAGTTCTGGTTGTTCCAATGTTTAAAGTTGAATGTCTCCCACACTTCCAGATTTACACATTAATTACCAGCACCATTAGTGTAAAACTTTATGAATTGGTCAATATATATAACTAACTTTGTGATGATTGTTACAAAAGTTTACCATTAAATATTTAGTATTTGATATTTACCATTAGGTCCATTTACAATTGACAACCCCTTTAAAGGGAAGCCTCTAGCTGTTACATATAGCCCAGATAGCAAGCCACCAGTGGTCTGCCAGTGGCAATTGTCATTGGGCCTGGCAGAGGAAATTGTTGTATTATGACATATATTACCTTTGATTATTATAAGTTGTTATTTAGGGTTGCTGCCCTCTATTCTTAAGAACAGTATGTATATTTGGGTGTGCTGTTAGTGACTGCTAACTTCTACCATATTATATTGATCGACATGACAACAACACGAGATAAAGCAGAATTACACATTGTATTAAACATCTTTTGTAAGAAGATAAAAAGATAATACTTCAGAAATCACAAGCAAGCCTATGTAGATTTATCCATCGACTCACTAGCAGACCGCCACTGGCCCCATCGGTGGGCCAAAGTCGGTTCCCGAGAACTTTCCTTGACGGGGTCCCCATAACAATCAGACAACTGAACTAGAAAGAAGAGAAATTGGCAACAACTATAGCGATCATTCCTTTAACTTGTGTTCCTTTAACAGCTGATTTAATTTGTCCTTGGTCAAGTTTACAATCATATAATAGTGCGCTCAATAGCACAATTAATTGGGATCGGATCGGTCCACCAAGTTGGTATAAATGTAGGCCTTTATTCTTTTATGTTATGTCATGCTTCAAAGCACTTTAAGGGACATCATGAGCAATATGAAAATCTCTTTTTTTTTTAAGTAGATGAAGGTCATCACTATATTGAAAGAAGGGGTACCATACAACTGGATTCCATCAAAAGTGTTGTGAAAATGTTGAGATGTTTAGGCATAGTTTGTACAAAATTGTAATGAATACAGTCGCTAAGTTTCTATGCGGTTTTTTGGCCATCTAGCTTCAACAATTAATTTGAGCACAGGAAGGCAATAGATATTGTCAGGGTCAAGTCTGGTACCACTTTTATGAACTACTCTTCAAATCAATTTTTCTGCAAGGGGAGGGGCAACCTCTCACATTAGACCCCTGCACAAGTAGTGACAAGTTGACAACTTATCCTCATTTGTTCAGATAAACAATGGCAACCCTAATTTGAGTATTTTCAGCCTGATTTCCGTCATCTGGGAATTGAAACTGACCTCCGTTTCCCGGATTGGAGGGTCAAACCATGGAGGTACTTACCGTGTTTAGGCAGAGCCTATATACGGCTCTGTGTTTAGGGGGTTTTCCCATATAGTCGGTCGCTGCATAGTAAAAAATTACGCGCCAAACAGCTTACTTCATCGCTAGCCAATGGCTTGGCAGAATTTTAATGACATCATCATATGAGCCATAGAAACTGAGCAGTTGTTTGTAAGCAACCAGACAACCGCTTACCATGTTGGCTTGGTAACTGGAAAATCGCTTTACTGAGAACGAAAAATGGACTTGTAAATGAATTACAGGTAAGGTAAAATGCATAAATTATGTAATTTGTGTGTTAGTACATAACGTTATCTAGTGCGAAAGTGAGTGACAAACTTTAAATCAACATTTTGTCACCGAAAGGCACTCATTTAGCAGCCCCTGCACGAGTATGTGGTTCAGAGTACAGTTACAAATACACGTAGTGACGTAGGATAACTTACACTAGCGCTGACTTAACCTTACTAATCCTGTACTATATTACGGCTATATATTAATAGTTAGCTCTAACGTTAGACAGAGTAGGTTTGCGAAAATATAACCACTGTATGTATCATGCCCAGTACTAACGATAGCTTAAGTATCACTACACTTAGTTTATTTACAATAACACTACAATTATGTAGGCCTAACAAATGTTATAGTAATAGGTTGAGTGTACAAGTAACACGTGTACTGTAGCGTATACGGCCTACCTATACATAATCCAGTAACAACATAGTCTCACTTAGCCAAGCAAACAGTAAGGAAAGCAACAAACTCCACCTGAAACGAGAATTATACTTGTGAAGGTTAGGAGTCACACTGCCCAAATGAAGGAAAATTTCCCCATACTTCAGGCATGCACTGTTCAAGTTTACAGCTTTCATTCACTGAACGGGTGGAATAATCCATGGAAGTATTTCAAAGTACAAAATTATTGTTTCCATGTTTCACTGTGGCAATTTTGGCGAGTTCCTTTCATGCTATGAAGATTATAGTTGCGATGGAAAAGGTGGTTACAATTTTGGCTTTCGAACACTGCAACTACAAAGTTTATCACAGTGCAACTACATTTACATGTATAACACAGTAAGCAAATTTAAGCCAGTTTAGGGGACACACTAACTTAACATTCACAACCATAACAATCAGCAAGTGTTGCAACAACTTAAGTATTAGCCAGGACTTATCATCTAGGCTACTCCTGGTACCAGATCCTACTTATCTAGGCCCAAGTAATATCACTTGCTATGGTCCATTGGCATTGACCCTGACACTGTCAAATAATTTGTTAGCAAGGATGAAAATAAGCAGGGGGCAAATTGCACCCATAATTTGACAAATGTCATGTTACATTTCCAGACACTTGAGAGTGGGGAAAGCAAAATGTGAGCAAATGTATGTGTGGGGGGAGGCACAGAATGAGGGTAATGCAAAATGGTATATACTGTAAGTAACAGCCCAAACTCAGATAGGAAGCCATGTTGGTATAGGGTCCAGGGCTCCCCACAAGATTTGCAGTTGTGGCTTCATGAACGGTTCTGTGCAGCAGGTTGTCCCAAAATGTCTTGTTGGTTGATATGCCAAACTATATTCCAGGTAAAGTTGCCAATGTTTTTGGCTGAATCTGGCAAATCAAGTATCTGCATGGCCATAGACATTTCAAATCCAGTCAATCCTTATTAATATATATTATTAATATATAATGAATGCTAACCTTTCAGTTGGTCCACTATTATGTACTTGCATTATGCTGGGTGACCATAGAACTGCCCCACACTGAAGGTTTAAAGGCCATTGCCAATATTTTTCCAAAATTGGTATCTCAAATTTAATATAAATGCTATCACAATATTTCCTGGATGCTATGAAAAAGCCAAATAGACAGTGAGGAGGGTTAAAGCACATTAGACAAGTTTATGACATTAGTAGGACAGTAAGACATAAATGTGGCAATTAAATTAGCATAATGTGACCATGATTGACCATGCACTTTTTATCTTTCTACATATTTTGAGTGCGTACCTTATTGCAGTTAATGAATCCTTTATTAGTCAATGAGCCCATTTTAAATTATTGTGTATAGATAAACTACTGTAGTATCGTTTGTGTCTAAATTTCTCTGACCCACAGTTATCTGCAGGCTTGGGGCGATTACATCTGAATGTAATCGATTACGATTACGATTACTTGAGAATATATGATTATGATTACATACGATTACAGCCTAAAGTTGAAGTAATCGATTACGATTACGATTACATTGTAATGTAATCGTGATTACAATCACGATTACATTGTGGTTACTTGCACAATCCTCTGCCTATCTGTTTAATATAACTCTCTGCCGGAAAATAGGGCAATGAAATAGGGCAAAGGAAGGGCATTTACAGTATACAGACAAAATTGTGGAAGTATATCTACAATTCCTACCAGGCATTACACATTTATGCCTTAACACGTTTAAGATGTGTAACCCATAAGTCCAGTAAAAAATACAATTTAAACAGACAAAGAGTAAACAGACAAATACTAAAGTAAAACAAATGAAGATTTTCATGCAACACTATACTTTGTAAACTAATAATTTCTGCATAGCAGCAAAACTAAAAACTCTTTTACATTATAACACCAAAATAAAACTAAACAGCTTTGTACATGGGACATGGAAGGCCAAAGTAAAAGTAAATTATTTTTATCAAAAGGGGTCAACTCTGGTAAAGCAAATTCTGATCCACCAAGAGGATGGGTTATTGGACAATGGAATGTAGGCAAATTTCTGAATAACTTTTTTCCCCACAACATGAGATGAGTACAATTAACGTTTTACTAATGGACATTGAAATGTCCCGTCCGTGATGTTTTCACAAGAATTTTTATGCTAGCTGCCAATGTGTTTTGCAGTATTTCTGTATTCAAATGAGAACAATAGACTGACATAAATAGCAATGTGCTTTCAATAGCTGCTACACCTGAGCCTTGTGGCCCACTGAACATGGCAAATGGAATTATTTATCAAATTTACTTACTGAAATGAATTTAAAGGGTGTATTTTGTGAGCCTGACTGTTATTGTTTGTTAAGTATTTAATATAATAATGAAATAATTTTCTATAATCAGCACACCATGTCAACTAATGTCAACCAGTTGTGTATGCAAAAGGATTGTGAAGGCTGAGAGGCAGCATTGAACAGAATAATTCAGGTGATAAAAAATCCTTGAATATGGCGATCAAATCCCCAGTACTTCTTAGTATAAGTTTATTGTGCTAGAGAATTCTAGAAGCAGGAACACTTCTTTGGTCACACTAAAAGCCAATAGTAAGAATTAGTTTTAATCATTTCTACTAATTTTGCCCTTCTCATTCAAATTTCACTGTAATCATAAATGTAATACGATTACGATTACTTTGCCCTCGTAATCGATTACGATTACGATTACTTGGTAATTTTCACAAATGTAATCGATTACGATTACTTCAAAAAATGTAATCGATTGTAATCGATTACGATTACTGATTACGATTACCCCAAGCCTGGTTATCTGTAAAGGTCGCCAGTATTGGTCCCAAATTTTAAGCATGCTAAAAATTGCTAGAAATTTTCAAAAGTATTTTCGTCAAGGCTCGTATCCTTGATATAATTTCCAGACACAGAGGAGGGCTCAATTTAATGGACACTTAAATGTCTAATTTAAGGAAAAAGATGTGTGTTAAAATCTAGCTGAGTCACTGTGACCATATTTTAACTTTCTAGCTTGTATTGGAAGCAATATTGATGACCTCTTATTAGTCAAAGTGAGCAAACTTTGTAAATATTGAATCACAAATCTTCCCTAGGCGATCCAAATTCAAGCAACTATTCTTGTTTTTGACAAAAATCAAGTGAAAACTTATACACAAAATTGTGAATACTGGTACTGTACATTACATGTGTACACTCTTATTTTTCTCAAGTCTGTTTAATTAACAGATTACATGAACAGTAATGTAGTTAGGTATGGTATACTATATGTGATAGCCTATAATGCTATGTAGCACAAATGTTTCAAATTGTATAAATGTAATAAATTTATGAGTGATATCAGTTTACAACACTTTTATGGGTTGTCAAATATTTGGTCATGAATTATGACTGGTTTGGTAGTTTAGAACTTAAAGGGTGGTCGCTAGCCTATTTCAAAGTTGTCCAACAAGAAAACTAGAGAGGATCATATATCAGTGGTTATTCTGTAGATGATTATTACTGTGCTGTAGGTTAGTGTTGACAGGTACTGCGTAGATTAGGGTCATTCAATCCACCACCCAAGCTTGTAAAAGTTGATAAATGACCACTGCCAAGCTGCTAAAGGTAAAAGCTGTGGTCAGCATTAGGTTGTCACTTTTGTATCATTCTGAACAAGCCTTGTAGTACTCACTCATTCTTAAATACAGTAACTGAGTACCTCTCCATCGACATATTAATTGTAAGTGACAGTGTACACATGAACAACCAATTAATAGGCTTGGAATCGATGAGATGTTAGCAATTTAATCAAATTTAAAATCATTTTCTCTTTTAAATATTTATTTATTTTATTTATTTATTTTTGGGGGTTTATAATAATGTGAAGAACTTTGGTTTCCTCACAGTTAGAATAACAAACCATTGAAACTTTATGCTAAGTTGATTGTTCCTGCTTCCATATTAGTCAACTAAAACTGTACAGTAGCTGATAATATATTCAGACAACTTATCCATCCTTTAGTGAACAGGCCAACTGTTATGAATACAGTGTCACCAGATGGTGAAAAATGCGATCTATGTATGATAATGCTACTTTGAGTGAGATTTTCTCTGGAAGTAAGGTATCCTTATTAATCACAGTGTACTTACATTTTGAACGGAGATTTGAGCACAAAATCTCTTATGAATCAAAAATTTACTTTAATGCTGATTGTCACAACTGTTACCTCAAACAATAAATTGCATCATAGATTAATTAATACCTGTGGGCTGCTTTAAACATAACATGGCTTTATCGTGCAAGTCTTTCGCAGGAAATGAATTTTATCAGCTCTACCTAGTGTTATTAATTAATTACTCCAGTGAGAGTTCCTTTAATTTGTCATCCAGTTATTGGGCTAATGATGCATTGATTGAAGCTTTAAAGGGATATTCTAGTGGCAGGTAACATGACACTTATTTCAAAAGAGAATCATGTTCCACACTGTTTATTGAAACCTTATCTCAAAGAATAAAAACTTGTTGCTTATACTCAAGATACGGATGATTTTGAATAAATGCTATTTTTGGATCATACTGTACATTGAAGTTTTCTTCAAAAGCTTTTCTTTTTTATTATTATCACCATCTTGTTTTTTGTCCTTGAAACCTGATACATTCGGAATGTACTCTTAGCTGGGAATGTTCTCTGTATGTGAAATTTCATCAAAATTCAATTAGACTTTTGATGCAGAAATATGCATTTCCTCTTTGAATAAATTAGATATTATAAAAAAAAAAAAAAAAAAAGCTGAATTGTTGTAATGACATCATTCACTCTGCTGTTAACAGTTGCATTCACACAATATCACAAAATTTGACAAAATTCATATCCTCGCATGGATACAAAATGTTATGAGGATGTGGTATTTGACCAAAAGATGCAGTAAACTTCAAACGTTTCTTTATTAATAAATCTGCTTCAGCCATTGGAAATTATCACTTTGAAGGACAAGAAAAGACACTAAATCACAGTGTTGATAATTGTTACCTCAAAGAAAAGACCATCAAATGAATCTTTTTAGATATTTACCATGAAGGACCTTGTATCATTACAAATGCAACTACTGTAGCTACAGTAGCTGTTGACCACAAATGTATAGCAGCCTATGACAAGTTCTTTCACAATGTTACCAAAACTAACTTTAGCATTACAGGAAAGTGACTCACTGAATAAGGTTGCACTGCAAGTAAACCCCCTTCCCTTCCCCAACCCCTATAATTTTTGTTTTACGACATGCAGTTTACCAAACAAGAAATTAATTATTCCAGTCGGTTCTCAATATTTGGTCACTTAGACACAATAATTCATATACAGTATTTCAAGTATTAAAGACAGTTTGAAGACAGTTTCACTGCATGCAATCCAATTTTCTAATTTAAAAAAAAAAATTCACATCATTATTGTTATAAATTAAAAATTATATCAAACATAAGATTACACTAGATGCTGCAAAATTATACTGCAGAAGTCCATTGCCTTTCCAAAGTTAATTTAGGTAATGTTTTGTAGTCATGGTCCTACATACAACTTATTTATTTGTTTCTTTTTGTTTTTTGTGACCACACAGAATGTTTTGCCTGCATGCTCTCCCATGGGAATTTCCCCATGGATGCAAAACATTCATGACCTGTTTATCCAGAGGCAAAGACCTTGCCTACTGGCAGTCACCAGGGAGCAATTAATTTTATTGTTTATTATAGTGATGAGTCATGTACAGTATGAAACGAACCAGTAGAAATCGTGACTGTACAGCAGGGGTGAAATGCAACTACTGATATGGGCATAGCTCTGTTTTTTAGGGTACCCTGTGGCTTCTAAAAGTTGACAAGAGTTTAATTTTCCCATCAGTTTTATACCTTTAGCCTTCTAACATTTAATACTCTGCAAGATTCTCTACCAGGTCAAGGAACTTGAAAAAAAAAATGGCAACCTTATTTTTTGCAACTTGGACATGTGTGGATGTCTCATATTTGGTCCTAGTTCAAATAAATTTGTAAGGTCAAATAAAGTACTTAAAAAAACCTCTCAAAAGGATAATTTACTGACAGAACCAGTCGAAAGTTGATACAGTGGGGTGGCGATGGGGGCTATGGAGGTGGCTGCAGAGGGTAGAGTGAAGTGTGAGGGGGAGTTTTCAGAAACTTTTGTATTTTGAGTAAATTTTTCTCAATAAGAATGCTTGAATGATGCTCCCATGTTGTTTAAATAAAAACTAATGCAAAAGAATGAAATACTTTCAGATTGATGGAAAGAACAAGGGATTTAATCCTGATCACTAGTCTTGTAATAAAACAATTGTTGGGATGGGGGGGGGGGGGGTGGGGGAGTGATGAGAAATGACAATTTTTCTCTAGTTCTCCAATGGAACAGAATTGTTAACGTATTCAATGTGACAATGTTTCCAAAAGGAAACGGGGGAAAAAACTGGGAGGTTAAAATATTATGGAAGAAATACAATAGGTCAAATTGGATAAAATCAAAATAAGTCAAGATGGTGATATAAAAAGTAACATAGAAACGGTTTTTTGTTTTGTACGGTATTAAATCACCTCTGCAATAATGTTTATTAGGCTAGCGTTGCATTACACAACAACTGAGGCATTTTATACAAATATTTCCCTGAGAAAAATTAAAAGTAGATTTGTGGTTCCTAACACAGCGGTGCATTCTGCTGCAGATTGCTATTGAGAAAAGCAAATTAAAAAAAGATTTTGCTTGGAGATAACGACGTAAAATGGAGAGAGCAAGAGCGTTGACTTATAAAATTGGCAAGAATCGAGAAAGTTGACAGGTCTGCTAAAGGTTATAGTAGATGTTTGGCACCTTGCTTTTCATGTACTTGTATGTACAGTCTTACAATCAGACAGTGATTGGTTTGGAAATTTGGGATATGGTTCTTTTCTAGTACCACAATGTTTCAGTGAAATAATTTTCAAGAAAAGTCACCAAAGACATAGCATGAGGAATAAAACCGAAAAAGCTTTATAAACTGATTGTCTCTCCTCAGTCCTCTTACATCCAGACTCTAACCATATATGATGATCATAAAGATGTTTCTTGAGAACTGTTTATCACAAACTGTGAAATATTCTAAACCGCTCAAAGCTAGCTTCCTCCTACCATGGAGGTAAAAACAGACTGTTTTACCTCCATGCTCCTACCTAACCTGTTGCAAATGGGAGGAAAATGTGACCTTTTTTAAGGGTTCCCTCTTTCACTCTGTGTTTGTCACTCTCTTTTCATAAATCTGTTACTTCCATCTTTCATCAAAGAGCTTCTGTAATCTTATCAACTCTCCAGTTCCACACTATTCAGTTTGTTCATCCATGCACAGATTTCACTCCTCCTCGAATCTGTATCCACAGCAGCATCATCAGTCTTTTACACACATCTGTGACTCTTCTCATTTTTTTTTACCTCATCAACTCAACAAGACAGAACAGAGGCTTTCCTTTCTCATCAAAACAAACTGCTTTTGTGGTTTTTCACTTCCACACAGCAGCTTGACTCAGCAACAACTCCTCCAGCCGAGCTGGGGAGATTATTACCAACAAGGACTGTTGATCCAAGCATCTACATACAAACCTACTGTCTGTGTAGTAGATGATATTAACTGTGCCAAGTACAACTGACATTTATCCAACAGGTACATTATTTGACCAGTCGGCGTCATATTGTAACAGCTTTCGTATCTGTCCGATGGAAGCCAGCAGCTGAAGAAGAAAAATTCTAAACACAATTTTGTAGAAGAAAACAAACCAGAGCTCCCCAGTCTCCTGTTCGATTTTGCAATCGGGTGTCGCCTTTTGGAGAATAAATTCGCCAATAGAATCTAAATTGCTGTAGATCAAAGTTGTTTACGTTCGGCGTTCATATTTCATCTCAATGACAGGGAAAGCTGGCTGAGTTGCAGCTCTGTGGCTGGGTTGAGTCAAGTGGAGTTACAGTGCTGTAATGTACTGTTCTAATCTTGTATATAGTTAGGGAAGAAATATAGTAGTGTCTGGTTGTTAGACATTTTCTCTGGATGTTTTCATTTTTTCATGTTTGTGTTTGAAAGTACTGTGGATCGGAAGGAATGTGGTGGAAAATTTCTTTTCTTTCTTGATTTCATGGAAAGTGATTGTTACATTTAAGTGACATTTAGACATCTTTCTTTAAAAAGAAAATTCTTGCTTTCTCAAATAATGTGAACCTCATTCTCATGAATGGTGTTGGATTTAACTGAATGTTTTCGAGAAAGGACTTCTTTTTTATCTTGAATCTGCGACCAGAGGACTATTAAAGTGGCAGTCAGGTAAAATAACTAATATAAGGAATTAAAATTTAAAAAATAAGTATTTCAGTTCTTCCTGTGATAATGAAGGAATCTTTTTTAATTTTCTTATGAAAAGAGGATTACAGACAGATTTATGAAATTTATGAAAGATGTCTAAAATGCTTGGTATTATATTATAGGTTTGACATGTTGTTCTACAAGTTATGTGGCAAAAGACATTGCATTCAACATTGTATATATACGGTATGTTCTGCATATGTGAAATAATAGTTGTAATAATAATAGTAAATAATATTAGTGGATTTATATAGCGCTGAATCAGAAACATGAAGTAGCTGCACTCTGGGCGCTTCACAGAACAAGTTAATCACAGTCAAAAGTAAAAAAAGGATCTTATACTAACATATTCTTTGAAAATGAGGGTAAATTAGAAATTTTAAAATTGGCTCTTCATACAGTCTAGCCAGACTTTCATGTAGACAGTTGGAGTTTAATTAAATGTCCGTAATTAGTCTTTATCTGTATATAGAGGAATACCTTCTCTTCACTGTACCTGAAGGATGTCTCTAGTAATTAAGATAAGACAATAGACCTATTGTCTTCATACATACAGTACTCTACAAGACTCAAACAGACTGGTTTTACTGATGTTGCTCTGCAAGGCTAATTGAACCTTACCAATCCATTGTAAACAGTTAATTATCAAACAATAAAGTCTTAGCATTGGCCTATTGAGCTACTTGAGAATAATCATATATATGTGAAAGGAATACATTTCAAATTTCTTTTATGGGCGATAAACTAATATATTTTGCTGTTCTCCCACTATACCTCTACCTCCAATCGACTTTAGGCACCCTCCCTCATCTACCCAAAATATTAAAGCAGTAATTGTCTTACATCTGGGACATAGCTCACTGAAAATCTCCTCGGATGAGAACCGACATGTTTCTTGCATGAATGAATAGGTACATATTGATGACAGATTAATACCTGTAGGCCTATTATCACCTAGTTAGATGGAACTATCTAACTTGGAAGTCTTTAAGATTTTGTAACTCCTTGGAATCAAGGTGGTGGTGCATTGTTTAAGTGGCCTTTTTTGTACCATTTTGAAAAAATGTCTGTTTTAAGATCTCTACAACTTATGGTTTCCACACAGACTGGCTCACAATAGCATGAAAGCACTGCACACCAACAGTAAGTCTAAGAAGAATACTCCGAGACTAGAAATATTTTGCAGACAGATGGCGGTTCTCCGGTCTTAAAGATACAGCCACGGATATTACAGCAGCCATTTACGACAACAGCCCGTCATTCTTCAAACCCAAAGCAGACACTTGAGGTTTTCACAAGCTCAGGCAGTAATTCAAGGATGTGAAATTGTGGATGGCTGCCAAGCAAACTTTATCCAGCAAGAGAGGTCCCCCCGCCCCTCTCAGCAGTTCCAGTTCTTCGTCAGAGGGCGAGGGGTCAGACCACGAGGATGTGCCTCCTTCGCCATGTAGCAGCACGGCTAGTGGACCCACTTACGAGAGACCCCCCGGTTTCCAATTCCACGGGCAAGAAATTGTCGCGACCAAACCGAGAAATGTCTCGACCAAATCTGGGGCCAAATTAAAGAAACGGATCAAGCGACATCCTGTCGAAAATGGGTCGTTACGACAAGGCCTGAATCGGGAAGACGAGATTACACTCGCATCGGCAGCATCCAAACCAAAGACCAAGAAAGGTAGGTCATACTGATTCTTCTTGATGGGGTCAGAGGTGAAAGAGAGAGGAAGAGGGTGGGGGGGGGGGGAGGGGAGCAGTGTGATTGATCAAGGAGGGAAAGGAATTGCTACATTTGTGAGTCATGTCAAGTCAGTTTTGCTACCGAAATCCAAAACGTGGCAAAATTAAGACATCAGCTACCTCAGAGACTTGCTAGTCAAACAGTTGAATATTCCTGTTTAGACCACTAATATGCAGTCTTTCATGATATTAAAGAGAAAGTGCTATGGAAGCATCCGGTTGGGACAATAAGGCTTGAGCAGTATTACACAATTTTAGCCACTTGCTTTCAAAATGGAAGTGCTTAAAAATTCTACTTGATAGCTAAGTTTAAGTAACCACAGTTGGTATTTCCTGAATTACAGCACCTGTAGGTCAGTTTACTGTAATAGCTTACTGGAGCAGCCTAGTGATATATTTGCTGAAAATAAGCAGGAACATACAGGAATAAATGGTACAGAAGGTACACAAGTCTTGCCAAATGTTGAAGTAACATTTGTTATTGGACTTATCATGTGTTTATCCTCTCAACTGGCAGAAAATGCAAGTTCCTTTTATTCTACTGGCAAACATAACCTGCCCCCCCCCCCTCTGCTATGTCTAAAGGAAGTGTAGGGTGAAGGGTTAAATATCTTTGGCAGGGATGAAACAAGTGGCAAGAGTTGTGATGGCTGAAAGGTTTACAAAAGTTGATATAATAACTAGAGTCTGCCTTTGACATAGTTAAAACCCCCTTCATGAATGTCTGTTCTTTATTTCCATTCTGTACAGTATGTATCATGCAATACTTTATGTATAAAGACACATAGTATGTACAGCTTATTAAGTTATTTCTCTATGCCCTAGATGTACTACTATACATGCTGTTGCAAGAATTAATGCCAAACCAGTGGGGGGAAGAAAGAAAAAAGAATTCTGCTTAATATTTGTCTTGAATCACCTTCTGTCTTACTGTATACAGTATAATTGTAAATTTTTCTGCCTTGCTCCATTCGTGAAATCATCCTTAACTCTTGCAATAAGTGTGGAATCATTTTCAGTTTCAATATCAGGGCATCTCGCCCGAGATTAAATCCCAAAGTTTCCAGGGCTCGCTCAATTAGTGTGGTGGCTTTGTACAGTTTAGTACTTATATACTGTAGTTCTGAACTCTTGTGTTTTCATGACATTCATGAATTGCGGGAATGTCTGTTCTCCTGGGAATAAATGTCAATCAGCGACGGTAAAATGTCTTTATGAAAAAAAAAATCTCGAAAATAGATCCCCGAAACCCCAACTGGCCACGACAATGACGAGTTGGGATTAGGATTGCTTCAATTCATCTGTTATCAGAAGATACATGTCGGTAGTACTCAAATCTTGGCCGCTGTTGCAAGCAAGCAGCAATATATCCGAAATGATATGGACATTACTGTATTACTGTGTTTGGTGTAGAGCTCAGTAAGTGCATATGTTATAGTAGGCACAGTACAGTATAAAATGTGATATTACATTTTCTTGCTAGAATGTTCTGCAATAAACAGATTAAGTGAGCAGCCTACAGGTTTTGGCGGCCATGTAATATTAGTATGTAATGAATAAATGGTATAGTACTGTAGATATGAAGGGAAAATTATAGAGAGAGAGTTTGTAGGCTGGATTCTGGAACTAAAATGTGAATTATGCAAATTATTAAAATATATATATATATATATTCAAAATTCAAAATTTAACTGCACAAATTGCATTTATAAATGCACTCCAGATGATCAATGAATGAATGTGGTAAAAATTTTGAATCTGTTCAGGGCTGTTTTTGTATGTCTGATTAAATTTGGTCAATGGAAAAAGAATCATGTGTTTCATCTGCTCAATCCCAGTAACGTGAAAGCAAAAGGAAATTTATGACACAAACACATTAAGCTCGCGCCTAGTCATACAAAATACTAGACTTTAGACTTGCCTTAAAATAGATGAAAATATCAGTCAATGTCAGTCAGGTCAGTAAGTTATAATTCTTCTTGAATTTTCTCAATTAATCATTGTAATTATCCTTCTCCCGCATAAGCTCTTTGTTTCTTATTATTTGTTGTTTTTTACAATTTCTTTTTTCATCTTGTAATCCTATACGGCTGCCATTGATATATCGTCAGGAGCGAGGATGATTACCTCCCAACCTTTTCCACTTTATGAGCATGGTTGCCGTGGCAACATATCTTCCCAATCTTGTATGTCACTGTGTGATGAAGCAACTAATGGATTTAAATTCAGAAAGACTATAACACAATCCGACCGTGCATGCGGTAATACTCTAATACAAATTATTCCTTTTGAAGTTTTTGATGAAAAATTAACGAAACGAACAGTTGGGGGACATTTCGGTGATGAATTTTTCATCTGCCCCGCAGTTTGATGAATAACTTCATTAACGAAACGTCTGTGAACTAGGTTGAATTGGCTTTGGAATATCGCTTGCAGCAAACTCTTTCATTACAATCGAGGTGGTTGGCACAGTTTTAAGTCAAAAGGGGCAGTAAGAGGGGTACAGTTAAGACTTCTATAATATTACATGATTAAATGTATTTCTTTCTGAGGTCTAGCCATAATTGCATAGAACGATGTTATGCTGTTGGAAAATTTGTATCCTCCTCCCCCTCCCCACTCCCCCACCCTGCCTTCCCTTTCAAGACGTCATGGAGGGGTAAGCCACATTTCCCGCCACTCAAAAGTTTTCGTGGTCGTATCTGAACCAAAACAGTTGTTTCCAAGTCACAGAGTGTAGAAGTACTGGAGATTTGTTTCCATTTCATAATGTATGTATTCAAGAATATTAGTCTAAACTAAAAGACAACTCGGGTCCAAATAAGAATGTTTTGGACTGAACTACGATGTGCTGTGTAAGTACTACTAATAAGGGCAAGACTCTCATCTGACAAGTTTTTGCCATCTCCTTACAACCATGCCTTAGTTTACCAACAGTTTGATACTTTTTTGCTCACGACCTGTCTCCTCACAAAAACTGCACTCTGGCTGTCTTGTGTTAAGATTAACTCAGATACAAACCGTTTAGCATGGTTGGAAAAAAAGCAAATACAAATACACTGAGAAGTGTATGCTTACAAAGTTACTTTATAGTTACTAAGTACTGTGAGACAAACTTGTGTTTAATAGGATATTACTGTACATAATGAGCAAACTTTAAAAAGCTACTTTCATCATTGTAGCATAAATTATTGCAAAATCTTAGAAACTGTAAATTGTGTTAAATGTTAAACAGATTGCATAAATATATACAATTGATGTATGTGATGATTTTTATGGAGTAAAAAGGCTCCCAGAGAATAGATAATTTCCCTTGCTTGTCTGTTGTATATATAGTTTGGGCACTTATTTGCATTCCCTGTTGACTGAAAAATCTCATGGAGGAAAGAACTTATTGAGCACTGTACCTTCAATCTTATCTGTCTGTCTGTCTGTCTGTGGTACTGACAAGTCTTAAGTTTCCAGTGGATATTCTGCAATTTTCTGAAATTTGCTTCTTGGAACGGGAGATGTTCATGAATTATGCATAAGTGTTAAAGACAGATATTGGTTACACATTTGTGATGCACAGTGATAGAGCTAACTTTGTCATTCTCGAATCGATGATCGGTAACCTGAAGGGATTGAGAAATCTGTGCAGGGGTTTACGGATCCAAAGTATTCTGGATATTTAAATCAACACTCAGAGCTTTCTCTTTGCCCTTTTGGCCTTGAGGTAGCTGGTTGCCATCGGTTACCATATTTTTTACTTCTCACCAGATTCACTTAGTTACTTGTCCAATGTGTTACTCAATGTTAACTGAAGAGACACAATGTAGTATTGTAGTAAGTACTTTAGCTTGTAGTGTTAAGGACAGCTAAGGCTTCTTTCCCAATCATTTGAAAAGTCAAGTGAGATGGCAAAAGTCAAGTCTAGGCAAGGTACTTTTGAAGAAAATTATAATTTTTAAGAAAATCTGGAGATAGAGACCTCAGTCCCCCACATCAAGTCTGTGATCATATGATCATGAGGATGTTACATCGACAGGGTATCACACAATCGCTCGGAGTGAACAAATTCCAAACGTGATCTAACCCTAGGCAAGGTATCGTGCTGCCATGATGAAAGCATCGCGTTCTTCAAGGCAGCGTGTTGGAAAACCAGGAACAGTAGTATAGAAAGAGTTCTAAGAATGTAAAATCCATATCTGCACAAGTTTGCTCAGCATACATACCACGAAGACAAAATACATCAATAAACATCCTAATAGACAGAGGTGCATCCTGAAAGAAAAATTGATTCATAATTGCGCCATATTTGAGAGCAACATAGAACAATAGTGAAGACAGCCACAGAGGGAGATCCATGCATGGAGTGGAGAGTTGGTCCATTGTTTCACTCTTAGTAAACAATAAAGAGAAGTCCAAATTCAAGTCTTGAAACTAATAGTGTAAACAATTATGTAAAGGATAGTTGAGTTTACTGTAAGTCACTTAGTGAGTGAGTTTCATGCTACTATTAACTACAGGAATCACAAAGCGCATATAGTTTTACTCAATAGCAATTCATTTTACATATATGCACAAATATGATACTGCAGAGATTCTGCCCCACCGCTATGAACTGCCCTATAAATAGCACTATAGGTGTCACAACTAGCAATCCATTGTTGATTCCTGGAATAGATGTATACAGGAGATACATAAGATAACATTATGACATAAGACTATGTGACTAAATTTTTATCCCCACATTTCACACGAAAATGCACTAAAAAAAGACACCAATTTGTGACATGAAATGACCACCAAATTGGACCTATACTACTGCTTTAAGGTTGCCAAAATACAGACCTCTCCTGATTGAAATCTATAGACATGACATGACTCTACCTAATATCAAATGATGAGACGTGTGAACTTGCAGAGAAGAAAAATATGGACCACCAAATGTGTGATGATGTTCGTAACGGGCGGTGTCTATATATGTTACGAACATCATATGCCTCAGAATATCCCTGAGAACAAGATCATTTCCATTTAAACAGGTATGACTGTATAGCATTCACTCCCAACTACTAAACAGGGGGACAAATATTATTGGGGACCGTGCATATTTTGCGTAGCAGTAACTCACTCAATGATGTTCGTAACGGTGTCTAGTCTGTTACGAACATCATCGCTTGTTGCAATGCTATTTAAATTCCTCCACACAGATACAGAAGGGGTGTATATATTTTTAATATGTACCACCTATTGTGGTCTCCTGAATAACATTGCAAAATTGGTACATGAAAGCCATGCATGTTACATACGAGTGACTTTGGTTGTGGTGTCTAATGACAAACCATGCATTGTGTCTTGTTACGAACATCATCCATTTTGGAATACTGTTGAGAAATTCATCTCAACTCATTCATTTGGAGGCACCCATTGCATCCCTCAATATTCTCTATTGGTTCATTCCAATTGCCACCATTTCAGTGCTGCAGAAACAATGTTCACGTTATGAGTATGATGTTCGTAACGGTGTCATCTTGTCAATGTGATCATAATGTACTATAGATGAATTTTGCAGGTGATTGCCCAAGGTTGATGGACTGTATTGAGATATTTGACTTTGGTATGATGTCGGAATCATTGCTAAATATAAACTAGATGTTAGGCCCCATCAAAATCCCACAAAACTGGCAACTGGGGGAGAGCAAACCATGCATGGTGTCTTGTTACGAACATCATCAATGCTGGAATACCGCTGGGAAAAATATCTCAACTCAATGATTTGGCGGCACCATATTGCTTCCCTCAGTAGGATGAGAGTAATGTGCTCAAAATGGGTTGGTATAATCCCATTGCTACCCCTTCCAGTGCTGCAGAAAAAATGTGCAAGTTATGTGGATGATGTTTGTAACGGTGTCAACTTGTCACGATGATTGTGATGTACTATAAATGCAGGTGACTTTCTAATGTTGATGGGGATATTTGAAGTAAGTATGGCTTCAACATCAAATCCCAAAAACATGGTTATATTCGGACAGGAAACCACACAGTGAGAGCTCCATGAAAGACACCATGTTACAAACATCATTCACTCAGAGCAAACCTGGACCATGAATTTCAGTTGTAATTTTCTCAACTGTCTGAAGTCCAGTTATCTTCTGCTTTTCAATTTTATGTTCACAAGTTAGTAGAGTTACAAATAAACTTGGTAGTTGTAGTATTTGAGTTATTTCATTTTTTAGGTGTTATGTCACAATTCCTGTTGCAGTCTCATATTTGTGCTTGTATAACACAGTGCAGTGGAGATTTTTTTGCACCCAACACAGTTGCAACTTGCAACAAGCTGGTGTTTTGTTCAATCACATGATGGCTATAACATACTGTAGCTCTAAATGATATGAAACTTCATCACTTTTCAGATTGATAGCTTGAAAAGGAAGAGGGTGATGGGTGTTGACCCATCAGAGGAGAGTCAAAGGGAGTACCCAGTGCTAAATAGTCTTTAGTAGAATCTAGACAGGTACAGTACTGTACAAGTATTGCCGAGAGGATGGTATGCAGTTTTCATATTACCATATGTACACATTAACATTTACAATTTCGAGGAAGCAATAAACCTTGCGCTAGATCGTGATACGTGGCGGAGGTTAATCACTGAGCATGTCGGATAGACGAGACTCAACTTACTACTACTACTACTAACATGCCAAATCGAATGAATAAACGCCAAATAATGTACAGTATCTGCATACATGATTCATCGCATGTACGATGTAGTGTACAGAACTCTCGTCTTCCTAACCACATGTACATCCTTCATCAAATCGATTCCTCACCTGAGATGTTCAAATCTTGGTATTCTGAGTCTGAGAGAAAACCTCAAGAAGAGGCCGTTTAATGACGAGTTGCTCACTACCAATCTAATACTAATTACACAATACTAGGAAGCAAACCAATCAATAAAAAGCTTTTATCCTGCAAAACAGAGCACAAATACAAGCTGTTGCCGTGGTAACTGTTGTACAGTGTAGCATGCACAGTTAAATTTTCATTCGATGAAAGAGCTGTCATCTGTCTCAAGTATCAATAAAGTGTGTTTGTTAATTTGTTGACAATCTTTTAATATTGGAAAGCTCTTCAAAATTGCCTTTTTGTTTGGTAAAAGAAGACAGGCAAGTTATATGGTGGTACTGCATGTATTCGACAAGTCATGTGATCTGGACATCCAAAGTTGCTTAAACAAGCAAAGTTCTACATTTATGCTGCAGTTTGGAGCGATTAATTTAATATCTGGTATTGCATACTGCAATATGCTGTGCAAAGGCAAAGGTGTACAGTATATATAGCAGTGCTGTCTGCAACATTGTCCTTTTCTTCAGAATGGGAAACTAAATTTATGAACCTCAAATCTGTTACATTAAATGAAACTTGCAACATTTTTCACAGTTGGCTGGTATAGTTTACAGTATAGTATTTCCCATTTAAAGCTTTCCATTTACTGTATGCTGCTTAAAGGTTTTAAAGATGCTGGTCCAGTTCGAACAATAGATCGATCCAATGTACAGATCACAAATTTTGATGATGAATATTCAATGGCAGCCATTGTTACCAAACAGACATATTGAATGCGATATGAATATTCATGACTAAAGTAGCATCTTGCCTTATTACCACAGTTAGGATTAATTTAAGGAAATATCCTTTAGAAAAAAAGTTTACTTCCCTAAACAAAAGAACAAACTTCCTACTCACATGTCTTTAACGATGAAGAAGGCTTGTGAGTCCTAGCGAGGGTGTTAATAATTGGGTGAGTATTTCAGCTAGTTACTGTAGGGACAATCTTCCATTGCTAATACCACTGTTATGTATACTGAACTCTCCTATAATGCTTCAAAGCACTTGTACTGACAGTTCGAACAGTGCTGAGTGGTACTTAATTCATTCAATTATTAACTGCAAAGTCCCCAAATAACTTTCTCCAATTTTGTGAATGGATCTTTTTTGATGAAAAACGAAAAATTTGTTCACAATTAGTCTTGTATACAAAGTTATTCAAGTAAGTTTTAAAAGTAAGTTTTTCTGAAAAATATTGATTAGATTTATCAGTGACAGTTATCCATTTTACTGTGCTATTCTGTACTGTATGTACACAGGCCTCAGTCTATGCAGAATATGCTGCCTATTTTACTGTTCTATATAATGTAATTTGTAACTTAAAAACAGGGACTAGCAACTCGCAAGACAAAAGGGTGGTGCCAAGGACGCCAGTGACAATATTATGACACATTATGACATTTTACTAAGATACTATTAACAAAGGCATAGTAACTATTTGTCAGCTGAGCAGCTGGTGACCTAACCCTGGTTTTTAAGGTGTTCCCCATTAATACCGAAGCGAAGTCATCCTACTACACACTCATAGAAACAACGTTAACATCTTGCCGGCATAATTCAATCAATTTCCGAGCACATCTATCGCAGAGCTCAACAAACGCCCCACCCATAAAAGCCTGTGTTTTCTACTCGGCTTCATTTCCGCTTGGTTTCTAATGAGATATTTCTTTTGACTGTGTAAATGGAAGTCTTCTTCGATCACCAAAGTTATGTTGAATTTCGTCAATGTCATTATGAATCATACTTTGGCCATTGCTCTGCGTAGTATTCTGGTATATATAAATGAAAATCGTATATATATATATATATACATTTATATATATATACAGTATATATATATATATATATACATATTTTTTTTAAAAAGCTTTTAATAAATGCTGTAAATTGCCAATATTCCAGGGTATTTTGCTCCTTTTTTCGGGGCAAGGAGAATCGGCAGTACTTGGGCAATTAAAGACAATTTAAAACGCAGTGTCTTATATGGGGAAAAAAATTGTTAGTTTAAGAATGCGATGATAATCTTACTGACGTTACTGTGTAAACTATTTTAAAGATGACTTCATTTCAGTAACTGGCTTTTAATCAGTCCAACAGTATTTTGATGGACTAAAAATGGGTCATTCCTATTATTTTCCTATTTTACAAAATTTCATGATTTCGTTTATGGTTACTAACATGGGCTATCATGTGAGTAGATTATTCGATCTACCTGTGCGGTTTGTTATGGTATCTTAAATCTTTTGTATGCACTAGTGTGTTTGTATGTTTGTTTGTTACCTAATTATTACAACTACTGTCGTTCATTAATTCCGTGTTTCCAATTACTACAGATCCAAGGCCGAAATGTCCCAGAATATGACTTTGGTATCATTAAAAGCTTAAATATATACTTCACAGTGTACTGTAGTACAGTACATTAGGTTTAGACATTCACGGCCATTATCTTCTTTTTTTTTTTATTGACGTAGGCAACAGGATTCAGAAGCTGCATTTAGAAGAAAAAGTGCAGTAGGGCATCAACAATGAATGATAGGGCATACAAGGGAAATGCTTTCGTGTAGCAGTGTGTACTGTAGGCTTGTGTGGCATATGAATGGCAGTTAAACTGCATCAAAGTACAGGTCACTTGAACAGTGGTAAAATGTGTGTATCATAAAATGGAAATTAGGAGGGACATTAGGGGTTTTCCTTTTTCAAAGACGGTCTATAGGCCTCAACAAAAGAAAAGTTTCATTAACCTCCAGGATGTATTGGCTGGTGGATAATCCATCAACTTTTACTGAGTCCTGAATACTTTTGAAGAAAAAAAAAAATAGTTAAGAAGATCTTTTGCATTTAACTTGCTCTGAGAGTGTTGATAGTACTTTCCTTTGAATGATCTGTAACCTGTGAAAAACATCCAAATTGAATTTCGAAAAATAAAATATAAGAAAAATCAAACATTTGTATGGGCCTTTCATATTAGCTTGACTTAAAAATATAGTATATATATTTACTCTAGTTTAAGTAGTTCAAACTAGAAATATCCAAATTCAATCAAACTGTGCATTCTAGTGTGATATAAACACTGTAATAAATACACACTGTAATAAACACAAGAGAAATTGTGATTTATCAGTGTCTGAAATATTCATGATCTTTGTTTATATAGCAGATTCAGAAGATGGGATAAGGTAATCATTTTTTTTTTCCGTCTGCTTATCATTAAAAGCAGATGTTATTGTCTCTTGTCAAAACATTCCCGTCATTCACAATGCAATGTACCAATTGCCATATTATGGATTTACCCAATATTTGTTTGTAGGAATTTTAAATTCTATCAGAGATGTCTGAAATAATATGTGCTTATCAATATGCATGAAACACTTGCATTTTGTGTGTCAATAATGTTTTAGTACAAATTTGTGGTTTGACAGTAAACTAATATTTTATGATGCAGTAATAATACAACGACAACGTAATCTTATATGCAATCCGGAAATAAAATAAATTAGTTTTTTAGATAATCGCTTTCAGAGGTAAGACAGACGAGTGCAATTTTCTTCCAAACTGTAATTTGCTGCTTGTTGTTGTCAAGAAAATTTGCGGTAATGATTATTTAAAGCACTTTAGAAAAGTGCTCTGTCCATTAATAATTAACAGAGTACTGCTTGAAAGTCGTATAGCTCCGCTCAATTAGACTCCATGGTTGTTCTCTGCCATCGAACCTCGCTTGAAACATTTTTGTTTGCGTGCACGAAGTCATCGAAGGCCGTACGTATGTATATATATATATACGCTTCTACAATTCCCTCTGGCTCTGGAAATATTTGCATTACAGAGCATCTTCAATATTTTTTGAGAGGCGGCTAAACTCCAGAGGCGGGTTGAAGTCGAGGAATTATATCAGAAAAACAAATCGTCGAGATGATAACTGTCATCTTCGAGCGACTTGGGAAAGTCAGCGATGCCGCATATTGCCGATCGCTTTGACAGGTCATGTCAACAGAGAATTGTGCATGGCATTTAGGAAGTGCAAATATTCTCACCCAAGATGCAAACAAAAGTCAATTTAATATCTGTATGTATTTGTAATAGTAACTGCCATACAGCATATAGGTGTGATCAGTTCTTGAAGTAATATGTAACTTTAATATGTCTGTCATTGAAATCTGGAGTACTTTACAGTACATAAGGGAGAATAGAAAATCATACCAAAAAAGTAAGACTTTTTTTTCTCACTTTGCGGTATTTGGAAACTTGATAGTAATATGCAAGTTTAATAGGTCTGTCCTTGAAATCTGGAGTACCTGTACAGTACATAGGGGAGAATAGTAAAATTTACGAAAAATTTAGATTTTTTTTCTCTTTACAGTATGTGGAAACTTGAAGTAATATGCAACTTTAATAGGTCTGTCGTTGAAGTCTGGATTACCTGTAGGGGAGAATAGTAAATTTTACGAAAAATTTAGAATATTTGTTCACATTACAGTATGGAAACTTGAAGTAATATGCAACTTTAATAGGTCTGTCATTGAAGTCTGGAGTACCTGTACAGCACATAGGGGAGAATAGTAAATTTTACCAAAAAGTAGAATTTTTTTCCACTTTACAGTATGTGGAAACTGTCTTGAAGTAATATGCAACTTAAATAAGTCCGTTGAAATCTGGAGTACATTACAGTACATAGGGGAGAATAGTAAATCATACAAAAAAGACTAATCATACAAAAAAAACTAATCAGTGTGTGGAAACTTGCAACTTAGTGCATGAAAATAACATAAATTTATACATACAGTACATTACCTGATGGGAGGGTGTTTCGTATGTGGTATCTATGCTCAACACTACCGTAGATACTGTTAATTGTCCAGTGTGTCTTTAGTGATAGATTTTTTCCCCACATATATACAGTATGTACAGCTAGTTATTGCCTGCAGTTGTGAATGAGAAACGTTGCCATAGTCATGTGAAGGAAGGGTGCTTGGTGAGTTAAAATATTTTATAACTACCATAATGGCACTTGTTATGATGTAGCATGTTACTTTAAAGGTTAACTACGCTAATTGATGTTATGCAATTCTTTAATGGTGTATTATAATGCTAATTTGTAAACGTAAAGCACAATCAGTGCAGTTCTAAGCTACGGTCGAGTAACCTCACCGAATGCCATATATATTAGTTTTCAAGGAGTGGCTCGGTCTCTTCTCCCAGTGGCACCAACCTATACGTCACGCCACGTATCACAACGATGTCTGCATAGCCCTTACAAAACCTACCTTTTCCGTTCCGGCCTTTCTTCACCATGTCAACCACGCTGTGTGTGACTTACTCTTAACTCTCTTTTGGATACCATTCTTCTGAACTTATTATTTACCTTACCTGGTCCTGTTCTCTATACCGGAGCTGTTATTTATACGAAAAGCGCCTTCCGGAATCTTCCAGACACACCCGCACTCCGGTTACAGACTACCCTGGGATTTGACACCCCGACGGAGAGCCCAGCGGTAGCGAGGTACCTTGCGTGCGCGCTAAGTTAACTTTAAGTATTAAGGTATGTGTATTTATGCTAAGTTATATATTTTTGTTACCAAGAGACACGCATTAGATTCTTTTAAAACAAAACCTATCTAACCTACTTTATTGTGTTCGTTTCCCAAACCATGATATCTGGACTTCGTAACAGATATTATTTGGGGGCCTATCCGGGAAACGAACAAATTGGCTAAACTTGCAAATTTTTCAAAATACGAGATTAGCAAAATTTGCATCTAATTAGTGTCTCTTGTCTTATTAGTGTTTCTATGTATGTAATAGCGGTGTATTTATATTTCGCTATGGCCTTTACAACGGCTGAAGCATTTGTATCACATACTGAATTGACTATAGAGAATGTAGATGATTTATCCAAAGATAATCTCCTAGACTTAGCTAAACACCTTAGTATCGTAGTACCTCCAGCTGCTAAGAAACCTCAGTTGAATCGTATAGTTGGTAATCATTTACTAAAATGGGGTTTCATCAAAGGAAAAGGGGAGGATATGCCAAAATCTAATGAAGAAAGTGAAGAATTAAAGAAATTAACAATCCAATTAAAGATTAGGGAACTAGAATTGCAAAACGAAAGAGAGATACGTGAAAGTGAAAAGTTAAAGATAGAGAACGAATTTAGACTGAAGGAATTAGAACATGAAATGGCTCTTAAAATGCTGGAAACGAAAAGTCACATAGGGCAATCTTCATCGTCTTTTGATTTCTCTAAGAACATAAGGCTAGTTCCTCAGTTTGATGAAAATGACGTAGACAGATTTTTTACATCGTTTGAAAATTTGGCGAGAAAGTTAGGGTGGCCTAACAAATATTGGACCACATTGCTTCATAGTGTATTCACAGGAAGAGCAAAAGACGTTTACACGTCATTGTCGTACTCTGTAGGTTCAGACTATGTAAAAGTCAAAGAACGAGTCTTAAATGCTTACCAGCTAGTACCAGAGGCATATCGTCAAAAGTTCAGAAATACAAAACGCAAAAGTCCAGATCAAACGTATGTAGAATTCAGTAGAACAAAATCGGAACTATTTGATAAGTGGCTTGCTTCTAAGAAAGTTGGAGTAGATTTTGAGCTATTAAGAGAGTTAATTTTGATGGAAGAATTTTGTAACTGTCTTCCAAGGGAGATTAGAACTCATCTTTCAGACAGGGGGGTAGAGCAAATGGAGAAAGCTGCCATTGTTGCAGATGATTATGAGCTGGTTCACAAGAGCTCATTTGGTCAATCCCAGAATCCCAGAGTTCCAAATTATTTCAAAGGAAAGGGCAAATATGGGAGATCAGGAGAGGGCAATGATTCTGACACAAGAAGGGGTAGTTTTGGAAATGCAGGTTCCAGAAATAGGCCCACGTGCAGTTTTTGTCACAAAATTGGCCATGTTTATGAAAGTTGTTTCAAACGGTTGAGAGAAATTGAAAAGCCAACGGCGTTTATTGCCAGTAAACAAAAGTTAATTATGGGATCCCCACTCATTCAACCGAACTATGTTAAGGACAATAGCATATTTTCGAGAAGCAAGCTTTCTAGTAGTCAAATTGAGAAAATTAGGGCAAATCTCAAACCACATGGCTACGATAATTTTATGTCAGTTGGCACTGTTACTAGGCCAGGCACTACTGATTTTTCAGAAATTCATATATTGAGGGATACTGGGGCATCACGTTCTTTGATGTTGCGTAATGTGTTTTCCCCAAGTCATGGCGTAGAAACCAGTCCAATGCATGTGTTAGTAAGGGGTATGGGAGAGGATACCGTGAGAGCCCCCCTCGTTAAACTTCAGCTCGATTGTGAGTATGTCTCTAAGGTAGTCGAGATAGGAGTAGTAGAGAGGTTGCCGGTCGACGGTATAGATTTTCTCCTTGGCAATGATATTGCTGGTGGCCAAGTCCACACTTCCCCCTGTGTCCATGTATGTAACCAACCTCAGTCTAATGAGGAAACAGAACGGTTGTTAACAGAATTTCCTGGTATTTTTCCGGCTTGTGTAACAACTCGTTCTATGGCTCTTAAAGCACCTAATGTGAATGATACTAATGTTCCAACAGGTGATGAATGTTTCCAACTGGCAGGAACATTCTTTGAAAATCTTAATGATTTATCTCGAGAAAATCAATTTAATAAGAATCCAGCAAAAAATGCTGATGTTGTCAAACCATTGGTTTTAGATCAACAACACTTGATCGAAAGGCAAAAAGCTGACGATCAAATCAAGAAACTTCTGCAATCGGTTCATACTGAACAGGAGATTTCTAAGATACCAGTAGGGTATTATATGTCAAAGTCTGGGGTGCTTATGCGAAAATGGCGGCACCCAGAAGTAGCAGCCAATGAAGAATGGCTAGTTTTTCATCAGATTGTTGTCCCGTCAGAGTACAGGGCTCATATCATTCAGGTTGCTCATGACCATGCAATGTCAGGTCATTTAGGCGTTAGGAAGACTAGAGATCGCATACTGCGGCACTTCTTCTGGCCAAAGTTATATAAAGATGTAAGTGAGTTTTGTAGAAGTTGTAAAACCTGCCAAATTGTAGGTAAACCAAACCAGAAAATTAAGAGTGCTCCCCTCATTCCTATCCCCGCAGTAGGGCAGCCTTTTGATAAAGTTATCATTGATTGTGTTGGTCCACTCCCCAAAACCAGGTCCGGTTTTATGTATCTTTTGACGATAATGGACGTGGCTACCAGATACCCTGAAGCAATCCCACTTCGAAATATTTCGGCAAAATCTGTTTCTGATGCACTTTTGAAGTTCTTTACCAGAGTTGGACTTCCTAGGGAAGTACAACATGATCGAGGTTCAAATTTCATGAGCGGGTTGTTCTCAGAAGTATTGCAAACACTAGGTATTCGGCAAACGGCGTCATCTGCCTACCACCCCGAATCCCAAGGTGCACTAGAGCGTTACCACCAAACCCTTAAAAATATGCTAAAAACGTTCTGTCACGAAAGTCAGATGGATTGGGATAAAGGTATCCACTTTGTGGTATTTGCAACTAGAGAAACACCAAATGAGTCTACGGGTTTCAGCCCCTTTGAGTTAATTTATGGGCATGAGGTTCGTGGGCCTTTGAAGTTAATGAAGGAAAAGTGGTTGACAGATTCGCCTGCTGAGGTCAATGTACTAGATTATGTATCAGATTTGAATGAGAGATTGCACAAGGCTAGCAAATTGGCAAAGGATAATTTGTTAAAGAGTCAAGATCGAATGAAGAAAAGGTTCGATCAGAAGTCAAAAGAAAGAAGTTTTCAGACTGGGGAAAAGGTCTTAGTTTTACTGCCAGTACACGGTGAACCATTGCGTGCTAGATTCTCTGGACCGTATCGTGTTGCAAAGAAAATTAGTGATGTGAACTACATTATTGATACTCCTGGACGGCGTAAGTCTAACCGTCTGTGTCACATTAACATGTTGAAATCGTATCATGAGAGGGGAGAAGACAATTTTTGTGTGATGTCAGTAGTAGAGGATAATGGTGATGAGACAGAATTGTTGGAAAAGTACTTAAAAGTGACTAAAACGAACTCTGAAGTTCTTTGCAATCTTGACAGCAAGTTAGGTCACCTACAGCGGAATGAAAGGGAAGATCTGAAACGGTTAATCTCTTCGTTTCCAGTATTCTTCACGATATTCCAGGAAAAACAAGTGTATTGTTCCATGATGTTGATGTTGGGGATGCAAAACCAATAAAACAACACCCATATAGACTCAATCCTTCAAAACTATCTGTGGTTAGGAAAGAAATTGAATATATGCTTGAGAACGGGATTATTTCTCCTAGTCATAGCCCTTGGTCTTCACCTATATTACTAGTACCCAAGGAAGATGGATCCCAAAGGTTATGCATAGATTATAGGAAAGTAAATTCAGTGACAGTCACCGATTCTCATCCTATACCTCGTCTCGATGATTGCATCGATCGTATTGGGAATTCAAAATTTGTGAGTAAATATGACTTATTGAAGGGATACTGGCAAGTCCCCTTAACTAAAAGAGCTAAAGAAATTTCGACTTTTGTGACACCGGATGGTGTATGGGCATGTAATGTAATGCCTTTTGGCATGAAAAATGCACCAAGTACGTTCACCCGTCTCATGAACATAGTTTGTAAGGGTCTTAAAGGGTGTGGTACCTATATCGATGATGTTATTTTATATTCTGACAGCTGGCAATCTCACATAGAACAAACCAAGGTTTTTTTTGAGAGACTTACTGTAAGAGTGCAAACTTAACAATAAATCTAAACAAGAGTGATCTAGGAAAGGCTTCCGTTACGTATCTTGGTCATGTTGTGGGAGGGGGTAAGGTTTTACCCAAAACAGCTAAGGTTGAAGCAATTTATAAATTTCCAGTTCCTTCAAACAAAAAGGAACTAATGCGTTTTTTGGGAATGACAGGATTTTATAGGAAATTTTGTCCGAATTTTGCAGATGTGGCCAGTCCACTCACTAGCCTATTAGCAAAGAAAAATAAATTTTTATGGTCAGAATGTTGTCAGACCGCATTTGAGAATCTTAAACTCATTCTTATAAGTGAGCCTGTACTTGCGGCTCCAAATTTTAAGATATCATTCAGCATGACTATCGATGCAAGTGACGTCGGAGTCGGCGCTGTGTTATTTCAAGAGGATGACCAAAAAGTGGAACATCCTGTTATTTACTTTTCCAAAAAATTAAATCAAAGTCAACGAAACTATTCTACAATTGACAAGGAAGCATTGGCTCTTATTTTGTCTGTAGGGCATTTTGAAGTGTATCTTAACGGTCCATATCAAACTGTCGTACTGTATATACCGACCACAATCCATTGGTTTACATTAATAAGTTTAAGAACAAGAGTGCACGTTTGATGAGATGGAGTATTTTCCTCCAAGGGTATGACCTAAAGATAGTTCATATACCTGGAAAGGAAAACATATGTGCAGACGCACTCAGCCGTGTCGGTTAATTGTTTATATATGTGAGTGGTTAAAGTGTTTTTAATTTGTGTAATTATCATCACATGCTAAGTGTTTTCAAGGGAAAAAGACTCCCTTTTTGGTTGTATTTTTCCACTTTATGGGGGGGAATGTTATGATGTAGCATGTTACTTTAAAGGTTAACTACGCTAATTGATGTTATGCAATTCTTTAATGGTGTATTATAATGCTAATTTGTAAACGTAAAGCACAATCAGTGCAGTTCTAAGCTACGGTCGAGTAACCTCACCGAATGCCATATATATTAGTTTTCAAGGAGTGGCTCGGTCTCTTCTCCCAGTGGCACCAACCTATACGTCACGCCACGTATCACAACGATGTCTGCATAGCCCTTACAAAACCTACCTTTTCCGTTCCGGCCTTTCTTCACCATGTCAACCACGCTGTGTGTGACTTACTCTTAACTCTCTTTTGGATACCATTCTTCTGAACTTATTATTTACCTTACCTGGTCCTGTTCTCTATACCGGAGCTGTTATTTATACGAAAAGCGCCTTCCGGAATCTTCCAGACACACCCGCACTCCGGTTACAGACTACCCTGGGATTTGACACCCCGACGGAGAGCCCAGCGGTAGCGAGGTACCTTGCGTGCGCGCTAAGTTAACTTTAAGTATTAAGGTATGTGTATTTATGCTAAGTTATATATTTTTGTTACCAAGAGACACGCATTAGATTCTTTTAAAACAAAACCTATCTAACCTACTTTATTGTGTTCGTTTCCCAAACCATGATATCTGGACTTCGTAACACACTATAGAGATTGAGGGTTACAGTATACAGTATATAAATGCATACTGTAGTAATTACTTAGTATATAAAGGTACATAAGAATGTTAAGTATGTTGTACTGTACTATAAACCAATACTGTATTAAGCTCCTCAGTCTTTACTTTGCACAGTTTGTGCTTTTAACTGCAAATGGTAACTTTTCAAATGCCATTGAAGTCAACCCAATCAAATAGTTCCACCCAGCTGATTCCATCAAAACTATATACTGTATTCGTATTAATTAGAAACATTTTTCATGTTAATAAGAAACAAATTATGGTGAATTGAACAGAGTTGTGTGATATAATTTTGAGGCTAGTGACCCCACCCATTAATTAACCCTTCCGTTTTAACCTTTACTCAAAATCTCCCCGAGTTTGTCTAAATTTAAAGGAAAAATGGAAAAAAATGGGCAAAAATCTACATCTTTTTATTTTACAAGATATGTCTCGCTGGGTGCAGGCAACATAATTTTGAACTCACTCAACAGCTCAGCCATACTGAAAATTAATAAACGGCAGCACTCGGAGCTAAGCCATGATTCAATTCAATATGCCCAGGGCTGACAACACTTGAAGGTTATCCAGTTGTAGGCTTTAAAATAAATAATCAAAAAAGATTCACAACACTTCCCTAGTTACACAGATGTGGGATTACGTTTGGAATATCTGACAGCATATTTTAGCTTTGAGGGGTTCGGGGTTGGTAAAGGAGAAATTTTTAGTTGCAGTTTCAACAGCTATAGATAAAAAAAAAAAAAATCATTGTTCCTGAGGGTGGCTAAAAATGCTTGACGGGGAGGGGAGGCGTACAGGGGGAGGGGAGGAGGACAGGGGAATTGAGATGGGACAGGATTGGCATGTTGGAGGATTTTACAGTGTGGGAGAAAACCCACCTCGTGTGGAGGATAGTATTATGAGTGGAGCAGCCCATGAACCTGCTGTCAAATATAATATCTATTTTTTCTTTCATTGTCAGTGTTTTGTATATATATCCTTGAAAGACAAAATCTTACATCTAATGTGACTAACTCTTGTGCAAATTTCTAATGTGCAAAACTGTGAAGTTTACATACCTACAGTAATCTCATTGTTTCTTTTTTGTGATTTTGATGACGTAAAATTAGCAGATAATATTTTTTTTTCGGGTTCCACATTTTAACTCTGGTAGCTATGCATTTTACCTAAAGAATGTGTTACATAACCCACCTACATTGAATACAAAGAGCAATGCAGTTTAATACGCAGGAAAACATACCATTTGCTCATTTGAGAGACAGGCAGAGATTTGGATGGGGGAATGGGGAAGGAAGGGAGAGGTCGATTCTGAGGAGCGGGTCGTAGGAAAACAGCTCAAGTCGTTGCCCACTCTCCCCTGCCGACAAGTGTTTTTGTAAGAGTTTCTACTAGGTAAGATTTGTTCTGTTCTATTAAGAATGACGAATACAAACAGTGGCTTACAAATTTGGAAAAAACAAGGTGAATTTAATAATATCTAGATTACTGAGATGACAATAAAATCCAACCTACTTGTAAGTAAAGGTTAGGTTTAAATGTAGCTTCAAGAAGAACTCAATCATAACAGCCACCCTTTCAAAAATGAGAAAACAGATAATTTTATGCACATTGTTTTGTTTCCATAGTAACATGATAATCCACATTCTCAATTTTCATGTTTTTTTCATGTTTTTTTTCTTAGATCCGTTACCGATGAAGTTGAGAGCGCTACCCCAATCTTTCTGGCAGCAGCCTAACTCTGTAAATACGATGTCCCCTGGGAATATGTACCTGCCCGTCTTGCCCCCCTTATGTAAATCAGAACATTCCAACGTGGATCCTTCAGGTACGTATCAATTTCTCGGCAAGCAGAACTTTGTTGACAAGGAAGATGATTGTTCACTTTAGCATTTTATAAAAAAAATTTAAAAAAAAAAAAAATGTGTGTGGAATTTGAATCAGGCAACAATAGATTTGCTGGATTCTGTAAGAGTTTGATATATATATAGGCCTTTACACAGTAAACCAACATGAAAATCAACACATGGAGCTTTCAGTATTGAAATTGGTATTTTCTTTGTTTTATTAGGATGAGTGTTAGTTATTTGTAGCAGAGAGATAGCATAGAAAGTTTCAACATCCTACTTAAATTTTGAAATTTTGGTCCATTGGAATCCTATGGGAAAAATAACGGGCACACATTGACATATACACATAAACTTGACATACACATTGACATACACATTGACATACATAATATAAAACGGTTGTAACACATTGACATACATCACATGGCAGGCAATTTTTCATAAAGTTTAAAACATATATAGTCTTGGACATTTTCCTATGCTGGCATATAGTCAATGTAGATATATGTCAATGATTTGCAACCGTTGTATTTTCTTGCCGTATGTCGATGTTCAACCGTTATTTTCCTATAGGATTCTAATGGGCCATTTTTTCAAGATTTAAGTAGGAAGTTGAAACTTTTTTACTCTAGCTCTTTGCTTCAAATGAGTAATATTGAACATTACAGAACATTGGAAATATCAATTTTATGGGTGGAAAACCTCTTTGTGATCATTTCGTGTTGGTTTACTGTGTATTTGCCCATATATGTATCTGATTTGCAGAAAATGTTACTCATAAGCCAAACTGTATTTGTGACTACAGGGCGCAGTTAGGTTTTACTTTGCAAACACCTTATTTTTCCAACCTTTGGTCTAGCTGCTAAAAACATTTGCATATGTTGATTTTGCTTTAGTGGAAAAGTTTGATAAGCATGCCAGGAGTTGGAATGAAAAATATCAGTAATAATTTTTTTTTTTCAACATTTGTCTGTAGAACTGTGAAATGTTATATATATATTTTCCATCCTAACACTTCCTTTCCCTTTTTCCCCTTTTCTTCCAGAAATAAGACCAATATCTCCGACACTCGAGGATGATATGACGAGACCAAAACTGGAAGACCACAATTACACGACGATGGAAGTCCATCCAAAGACTTCCATCCTAAATAACAATAGCAATAAAGTAAAGGATAGAAACAGTGAATCTTACACGGTAGAAAGTACCGGTAAATCTGTCCTGAGTAGCCCCAGGGAGAGAGATTTGTTTCTCAGTAAGGACCCGGTGCAGGACTCTTCATCGCCCCTGGTGGTGAGGAGACACCACCCCGGCCGACCCACGGCGAGAATACTCAAAGTGTCTCCTGCCAGCCAAGAGCTTCTCATGAAATTGTTCGAAGGAGTCGAGGGAGGAGAAAAGGGACCTAAGAAAGTCACAGGGCCAAATATTCCAAGGAAATTCAGGTGAGCCCCAGTTTTTATATGGTTTGGGAGTAAAAATGATGTTTTTCTTTCAGAGTTTGGTCAAAGGAACCAGATCAATGTCATAGCTGATCATACATTAATAGGAGCACTTTGCTCACCAGAGGTTGTCATTCTTCACTCTCTTAAAGGAAGTAATATGCGATAGAAAAAGGTCTTATCTTGAGTGTACCATACTTCAGAGAGCCACTGTCATACTCGGTCCCTGTCACTGTGAAAACATTGTGAACCCACAGGGCCCAACAAGTCCTGACCAGTGTTTTCTAGCTCTGGTGTGTAGTAAAACCTTCTCAACCCATATGATACAACCATTGCAGTCACATAATGGAAGCCAATTTTGAGTTCATTTATTTATTTTTTTCCTAGACAAAGACAAGATTCCAAGCTATCTCAACCCACATCCAACAAACACTTGATAAAAGATCCTTACATGATCAATGCGGTCACGGACGGCCTCCTGCCGATGCTCTCGTTGGAAACCAGCAAGCAGAGTACAGCGCCCTCATCTCAGCTGGCCTTAGTGGCCTTGAAAGCTGGTGACAAAACCCTCACTCTGCCATCACTCAGCGTGGAACAAAATTACCCAGCCGTCTTGTCAGAATTGGTGAAAGCATTGTGATCAGTAAAAAGTCTCTTGTAAATCATGCAAATGTCATGTTTTGTGGGTGAAAGATAAAATTCATGAATTGGTTTATTTGAGAGCCGGAGTGCATGAATGGTATTATATACTGTGTAGCCCATGCTGATCGGCATCAGTGTGGAAATTTATACCTGTATGGTGTGGATTTTTCATGTCAGAGGTCAGGGGTTAAAAGTTACTTAAAAGGGTACTTGATAACCTTGTATTCTGTGCTGCTTGCTGCAGACACATCTTCTGCAATGATATTTCATTCTGCTTTAACACACCCTGTCACCCTGCTATGACAGGTTTTCTTTATTTATTTTTTTATGAAGTGCAAACATACTTTTCTGGCCATCAGTCAGTAATTGGATGTAGTGTTTGTCGAGGAGATTAACGAGGCGTGATGCATTAAGGGAAGAGCATCGTCGTCGTCGCTGTGAGAGTGTGTCATACGGTGATGTGATCTAGCATCTGCGAGAGACCATACGATTTCATTTAAACTAAGTACTCTGTTAATACGCTCTTACTACATATAACGACTGAAATATATGCAAGCTGTGTAAAGTCAGTGACGATTTTTGTCATGTAGCTTAGATATCATGCAATTTCATCCTGTTTTTTTTTTCTTTTTTTTTTGCCCTTGGTTATTTTGGAACACTCTTAAATTTTTCAATTTTGTTATGACTAGTGTAGAGTTTGTACGTTATATCTAACATCTGCATGATGGCATGGTTACATTGTAGATGTGAGGGTGGAGGGGGGGGCTGGGGTTGAGAGTGGATCAAGTTCGGTTTTCATGCCCAGGCTGATAATTCGATTCATTTTGTTTATACTATTCAGCTGTGCAACATATTAGTGGATTCTACTATCGTACTGTTGTTACTGGGCCGTTGGTAGTAAGAGTTAAATGCTATTCTGGTACCTGTATTGTAGTATTTGTAATTTTTCAATTTTCAATGGAAAGTTAAAAATCCACTCCTCCTTAGACTCCTTTAATAAGAAATCTTTGTATTAACAGTAGTGTAACTGATACTTACAGTACAGTAGATTTATTTGTTAGGTAAGCTATTTCTTTCTTCTCTCCCTCTTCGTTTTGACCTTTTCCTCCTTTCCCCCTCCCCCCCACACCAGCTTATGTATAATACACACGTAATTTAAGTAAATTGACAACAATTTACTTTTCTACTTTTGCTGTCAGTTTAATCTGCCAAATGAAGAAACCAGATTTGGGAAGTTTTTTCTTATGAATATCGAGATCAACATTGATTATTGCCGGAGGGCTGATTCAATAAGACAGAGGAAAGAAAACGTGTTACCGTGGTTGCGATGCTCCCCCATAAGTGTGGTCGGTTGATGAATCTCAAGTTTAATCACAGCAGTCAGTAAAACAACTTGTCCGACGGCCTTGGGTGTAACACTTACGTCCTTGACTGTTTTCTCTTGGCTCTTCTGTTGCGGTTTTTTCTCTACCAAAAATGTGGATTGCTACGCTTGAGCTCCCGTCGGTTTTCTACAGATGTGATTATAAGAATAGAGAATGGATGATGAAAAGGTGAACTTTGCTTGAGGCAGGCTTTTCCTTGTTAAGGCGTCTTTTTGTAAAAAAGATGGTTCTCTTCTCGTGGGCTTTATTTTCCATTCAGACATCCGTCAAGCTTTTTGTAATTTAGAAAATTTGTTTCTTACATTTACGAGTAGATTTATCTTGAGAATTACACTTACACTTTCGTGGATTATTTTCAAGTTTTAGGTGTGTTTGTAAGTGGTAAAAACTTTGTACAGTCAAGTGACAATCATTTCAAATTTTTGTTTTTGTTTATATTTCTCCTTTTTATAGTTCGTAGTAAGACGTTAGTTTTCGGTTTAGTTAGAGAAACTGAATGGTATTATTTCTTGTTGTCTGACAATTTTCTTCAAATTAAGTCGTTGTGAAGTCAAAATAACGTTTTTTTACTTCTCGTGATAGGAGGGTTGTGCATACTTGAATCGATGAGATTTTGGGAAGACAATCTCGCAAACCGCAAAGTAAACATAAAACTGCAAAGTAGATTAAAATTTTATAAATTGAGCCACCAATCAGAGAAAAACACAGCAAGAGTTACAAAGGAAGCATTATTTGTCACGTTTTTCGCTTCTCCAATTCTCTGACGAGAACTACATAGGAGTATTATGAAAAGTGTTGCTGTGTGTTAGTTTTAGTAAATTGTCTTGAAATGACAAAATAAACATCTTATGCACAAGGTTTCCATCTTCAGAACATCTGTCCATTTATGGAAAAATTAGGGAAACGAGAGCATTATTTTTTTAGTTCTCTGCTTCTCTGATGAATAATAACAATTTTGACAAGATTTGCTTTGTTTTAGTCAAGCAAAATTGTCTTGAAAAGACAACAAAGGTTTATACAAGAATTTTTCTCTCTTAAGAACATCTGATTTTTTTTTTACCTTAAGACACACAAAAGAAAAAAAGCCTTGATGTATTTTCTTTCTCTACAAAGCCAAATGAGATCAAAACTTTCAAACCAATGTTTCTCTTTAATCTGCAAAGAGATATTTTACAGCTCAATGGATTTACTTGTAATATTTTTGTAATTAAGTTCAACCACTCCATCCATTTTTTGTATTCGTTAGTAAAGTTAGCCTTGAGAGGTTTCTGAAAAGAAAACGTGCTTACGGGCACACAGATCGTCACTAATAACACCTTGAAATATTAGTGTGCTTTTTTTTTAATGTCAGTATTTTGATGTTGGTTTCCCTCCCTATGCGCTATCACCTTAAAAACGCCTAAACCTTTCGTATATTTTACCTGTAACTGTACACAATGTAGGATAGCTTAACAAATGCTATTTAAAAAGATGTAATGTAAATGTACTTAAAAAGATGAATATTTTTGGTTTACATGTGCATAAATGCTGATATTTTTACTTTAAGTATCAATTCATGTTTGTATAGAATATATTTATAAGTACAGAAATAAACAGGAAATAAGGGTGAGGGAGGGGGGATGGAGTTGAAGTAGTAAGGATAAGGGTGGAAATTGGGGGGAGGAAGGGTGGCTGGTGGGGAAAGTTGATAAGGGAAGGAAGGGGGTGGTTGGTGGGGAAAGTTTAAAAGCAATTTCCTTATCTTGGATCACATTTATGGATTTGAGAATTGTAAAACCGTTGGAGGGTAAACGGACGGAAGTGCAGAATGTAGAACAGCCTGTTTGGTACGCCAGGGCTGTGCTGATGGTAGAGTTTTGTGCATACGTTAGTGTAAATGTTGAATTTCAAGAATGTGTTTTGGGTTTGGGAATATATTGAGGACTTCACTCATATGAGGCTTGTGGTCTCAGTTGATGGTTGGGCCATGTTAAGATAGAGAACTATGCTCTGAGGGGTTAGAAGGGTACGTTGAGGGGATTATCAGGGGTGTGGTGACAGTAAGACCAGAGAGAGGGGTTGAGAACAAAAGCTCCAAAGGAATGCTACATAATGAGAACTAAACCAACTGCTCAACCTACCTCTCCTCATTCTCGCTTGTGGAATTGGGACAGAATAGCATCAGGGCAGCGTCAGTGAACACTGTAGCAATCGTAAATCCTTGCTGCATGGATGGAATGTCCACCAGAAGTTTTCTTTTCATATAAAAGTCTACCAGACAACTAGCTGGTATTGCCTCCAGGGCATTATCTTGGTATATTTTGAGGTTTGGCTGTCCGCCATAGATATTATGATGAGAGGCAAGACATGGTGTGAATACAGCTTACCTTGGAAGTTAACTTTATGGTGTGCTTGTTGTTAACCCACAGGCATGACAAGAATTCAGCTGAGGACACTATTACTCTGCTGAACTCGTGCTGCAATGTCCTCGTCCACAGTGGCCCCATCTTTGCTCTGACATGAAAAGCAACAATAATAATGCATTCGATGATTGAGAGTTTTGAAAAATGGGATGAGGAGGGGGTGGGGGTTGGGGTTGGGTGGGTGTTTGTCAGAAAACATGTCATCAGGCTTCTTGGCAGTATTCTGTGTTACATGTCTGGGGGGGCAATTTAGCATCACAGCTTGTGGAAGCTGGACAAAATTAAAATAATGTTTATAAGGACTTGTGAATTAAAGATGAGGCAGATGCTTTGAATGTTCGTCGGGAAGGGTTTGCCGCATTGGAGCCCTTTGGTATTATAGTTTGAATGTTATGATGTATTACTTCAGAAGAAAGTGCTTACAACTTTTCAAGCAAATTGGGCGAGGATTGGGAAAAACGTCTTTTTGATTACAATATGTCTGTCAGATTTTTTTTATAATTTTTTTTTTAGTTTTCAAGATTGTCAGGTAAATTAATTCAAAAAGCTTTAAAAGTGTGCTTAAAAAGAACAAACAAAGTATAGAGCAAACAGTGTTTATGAATATATGTATTAGCTAAGGAAAATTAAAAAATATTTTATCTGTATTTCAAAAAGATTTGAAATAGAATGGAGAGATTACAGTTTGTACAGAGATTCCTATAGAGTATTCATCAAATGATTTATACACACAAATTATTATTAATATCACAGACCTTATATCAATCACTCGTAAATATTATTGTGAACTTTGTAGACAATTGTCTCATCTGTTAATAACTGTTAGTTTAAATCCAAGAGTTTGAATATGTGCGTCATTGGGCCAGGGACTGGTTGAGGGAGGGGGGGAGGGGGAGGGTTTGTTTTAATACCTCATATCCTGTTCATTGTACAGTACCCTTTCCCTTCCACCCCTCTCCTTACAACTGGTAAATTTTAGCATCCTAGAGGAGGCTGTTGGTTGATATTTGCCATTGGTTCAGTACAGTTTGTTACTTGATGGTAATAGGAAAAGTATGTTAAAAAAATGGGAAAAAATCCAGTGGATTGAGAATTTTTTTGATGGTACTAAGGTTTACAGGTGTTACATATGGTAATGGGGGGGGGGGGGGGGCAAAGGATACTGTAGCTCAAGTCAAATTTTTTTTTTCACTGATTTTAAGTGTGCACAGATGGTTAATGGTGCATGGTTTATACTACTGGGTTACTAATTTCTTTCATTAATAATGCCTGTTTTAGAGTGCTCTCTATAAAACTGTTATTGAATGAGTCTTTTATCGTGAGATTTCTCATTAAAGTAAGATCAGCCAGGGGTAAAAGCCGAGCTGACTGTAAATTGCACATCAAACAAACCACTCCTTGGAGGTTTTCAAATTAATCAATATCACATTACAGTGTCATGTTTCAAGACATTTTATATTGCAGCTTGAAATCAAAGATAAATTCTTACTTTGGTATAATTGTGGTATGCCGCTGAGGTTAGCGGCATATTGACTTTTCATTAAATTTGTTATTAACGAGGGAACAAAGTGGAACAAAACTGCATATGGTAAAATGTTAAATATACAACAACAATAAAAATTCAAAAATAAAAAGAGCAACAAAATATTGTACAGCAAACTTGTTCTTACTTTGGCTGCTGGCAGTCTTAATGAAAAAATATAAGTATTCATGCATATCTCATGCATAGTCATGATTACACAATGCATAATCATTAATTACTGGATATTCATCAGCATTCCAAGTTTGTTTTCAGTTTATTTCTTTAATTTTTACTTGAAAGCATTTCTTAAAATGTTCTTTTTGTTTTCTTTGTTTTTCTATTCATAAATCTAGGAGTTTTTCACTTTGATTTTGTTTACTTTAAACCTTCTCATTGAGATTGAAAAAATGTGTTGAACTGAATTTTTGGAAACCAAAATGCTAAACACAACTTTTCAAAATTTCTGTTGTTGTTGTTCTTTGAGCACTTTGTTAATAATTTGTTACTAATGGTGACATTTTTTTAGTCTTTCATAGACTGGCTTCTTTAATGTACTCTGTGCTGTTTGTTAAGGTTTCCTCTGATTTAGGGAGAGGATAATATCTACGTTAGTCTTTAGGGCATCTTATAGCATCTTATATCTTCTCATTGCTCGGATCAGTAGATCTCCGATGTAAGGTCTTCTTTTCTTAAGATAATAATGGAGTATTTGTCTGCTGGGATTTATATTCAGTTCGCTGAAGACGTAGTGATTGTATCTACTTAAATTATAAACTTTTTGTCTCTTAGATTACTCTTGGGAGATACTAAACATACAGTCTTAACATACAATTTTGATTTATCCTTGATTTAAATATATCTTGGTAGGGTAAATGCATTTAGGGTATTAATTGTGAGTTAAATAATATTCTTAAAATTAAATAGGTCGTTAGTAAGTGTACAGAAACTGTATCAAATACTCTTTGCTTTTAAAGAATGACTTGGGAGTTATCATGCATAAAATAGATAGTCAATGCTCAATTATTCATTTATTACAAATATTTGAAAAATGGGTAAACCAGACAAAAGAAAGAATTATTAATATTACAAACTCCCCATCTGGAGTTATGTGCATATTTGCACTGTTGAAGTCAACATTGATCTTCATACTGGAACCAATATTAAATGTTAAAACATTTGACATTTTAGCAAATTTTTATTCAGATTACAACAATAAAAACTAAGTAAACAACAACAACATTAATGATCATAATCATAAGAAAGCAGAATTCAAGACCTTGTGATTTTTTGATATCTTGTTAAGGTTTACACTTGCTCAAGTCGTTTAGTAATCAAGGCGTATTCATTAAAACATTGAAACCTTAGCGTATCCAGATTTTGCTAGAGTTCATGACAAATGTCTCAATCACAGGGGGGGGGGGGGATAAAGGTGGATGGTTGGACTAACGTCACCTAAATTATTTATGCCTTCTTTGTGTTCGTCACTGACACCTTGAACATCCGTAGTTTAACTTAAAACACAAGATCAAAATCTGTTGGTTTATGTAAAGTCTTCAAAAGTTAGTTAATTGTTCTTCAGAAAATTATTTACCATTCGTTTCCTTTTCTATGTTTGCTTATTCTCAATAAATTGACAGAATGTTACAGTATATATATATATATATATATATATATATATATATATATATATATCACTTAGTTTCATAGTTGGTGGAGGCTTTTTGCACCGGATGGATTTCAAACAAAAACAGGTGTTGGGATTTGAATTGTGTTTATGAATACAGTCCAAAATGATAATTAATATTATGTTATTTAACTGGGTGAGTCGAATTTGTGGAAAATGTAGATTACTTTCATTTAAAATGATTGATTCCCTTTCTGACAAGAAAGAATTTGAAATAAAAAAGGGGACAGGAATGTACAGGGATATACTGGAAATACTGAAAGTACAGGCAAGTTCTTCTTTCCCTGGAAGATAAACAGCAAAGAGACAGGGGTAAATTGTTCTGTTTACACATACTTAGTAAGTCATGGGGGGGGGGGGGGGAGGTCAGGTAGTGGGGTCAGGTCGGGTAAATTACCATTTATATCATATCTCTTGATTTTGAAATTTAAACTTTGTGAATTTTTTTGTAACTTTTTGAAATTTGAAATTTTAAAATTAAATTTTAAATTAACACAAACACAAGAAGTTTTACATATTATGATTTTGCTCAAACATTATTAGCATAATCGGAATGGGTGGGAGAGTAATTCACGTTACAAATGTATTCAAGTCGTTACATGCAGTGTGCAATGTCACCTCTCCGTCCCGTCTCTCTTAACATCTTGCCCTGCTGGTGGCTTTCATGCAGTTTTCTTTTCTCTCTATTTTTACGTAGCCTTGGGCTGTATATAGTTGTAAATATGGGGTAGAGGTTATAAATGTTTGATGTGCAGAGACTATCAATAGAGAATATGTACTGGCAGTGAACAACAGCACTGTAAAACTAAAACGAACCTGTGTCTCGTGTCTTTTTTTCGATGTCGTCATTTTGGTCTTTTATCTTTGAACGTTGGCTTGGCGTGTCGTCAGTCATATTTGACTTTGTTGAATCAATTGGTGAGTATTGCCTGTGAGTCCACTTTAGACAACTCTTCACAAGGTTTGAGTGTGAAGACTCCCGCACAAAGAAACGTCTCATGCCGGTAATCTAACCTAGTTTCGAATGAGGTGTAACAGAAGTGTTAGACACCACCATCGCTCCCAGAAAATACACACACAGCTTGCTACCGTCGGTAATTAGACACTAGTGTACAGTAAATAAAGTTACGGTCAATACCCACAACACAGTGTACATAGCAGCGTGGACATTTCAGGTCTAGATAAAAGATAACAAGGTATCACGTTTCATTGCTGTCTGCATTTTGTAGCGACAAGAAGAAAACGGCAGAAGTATGCGGCACACGGTTTGGGGCGAGTCTTCAATGCCTTTAAAGAGCGTTGAGGACATGTTGAAAAACATGGACATGTTGGAGAATATGTTGGACATTAAGGACATGTAGCAAAACACAATAAAGTTCCGCTTTCAAGTAATATCATTGTTGAACAATGAGAAAGGTTTTGGACTTTTACGGACATTTTACTGAACAATTCTTTTGATACCACAAAAGTCCATTGTAGAATATATTACTAGGTCATTATAGGGTGGGTTTGGGAGGAAGGGAACAGTTACATATCAGGAAGAGAAATTAAACCTCACTCCACTGCCCCTACCCACCCTGGTTCCCCTCCCCAGCTCATCAGTCATAATGTTGGATAAACACACTCGTCATGTGGGTACAACTGTTCAAACTTTGTTTCTGTATTATACAGACCCGAGCATAGAACAGACCATGGAGTTGCTCAGTGCCAGTCTTCACATTATTTACTGAAGTGATTAGTCTTCAAACCACCCATTTATTCTTCTGAACTCTTTTAACGGTAAAGAACATTAATTCCGGCACAGAACAGTTACACTTTTTAGACTTTTTCGATTCTTGCCAAAACCATGCATATGAATCAGGGGATCCTTCTGATTCTACAGAATTAGGGATAAAGTCGTTACTATTTATTCCGGCATGCTTTGCCTCCGTAGGCCAATACTGATTTCTATGAGGTGCCTTTAGTTCCTAAAGTAATGGTCAAGGCAACGTTTCCTGAATCTGCTTAGCTCCTTTCGCGGCACAGTTGAAAACTATTAATATACAAAAACCAGTTAAAACAACAGTATCGGGCAGTATTTTATGACCCTCCGTTCCATTTTTGAAGAAAAAATTACGATTAAAACACTGCTTTGAAATCACGTATCACTGGCAAAATGCATCGAGCGCCCTCTTTAATCACTTCTATAGCTTAGCATACCGAGGAACAATACAAAACCGGAAAACATTTTTAAAGAACAAAGGTTTGAAAAGCGTTGAAATTACGAATCTTCTTCAAGATGCGTCTAGCGCGCCCTCTTTTACAAGGTTTGATCAAAGGCACAGTGACAGCTTTGACCAAGTTTCCATTTTCCCGGAAATTTGAAAAACCGATTATTTTCACCTTTAACCTGTAAAACGATCGTATATATTTTTATGGAATGATTACTATTGAAATATTTCGTGAAACTCTATAAACTGAGGAATTTGGGCTAAAAAATGATCGTGTTTGAAATGTTTCGATTTTCTGTAGGCCCCTTCGACAGAAATATATATTTCTCGAGACGATTAACTTACTTCAGATTCGTAATCAGCGAGTCGCGAACTACCAGAAAAGATACACATTTATCGCCTTTGCGACAAAAAGTTTTTTCACCTAAAAAAAACTTGAAGCAGCTTTGCCAATTTTTTTTCCAAAATTTGACCCATTTATTCATAAATGTCAAGATAAAACTCAAGATGACAAACAAAGGTTTGATTTGACTGCTTTGAAATCACGTATCACTGGCAAGATGCGTCGAGCGCCCTTTTCTTTCGCTCAGTTTGCAACTTTTCAGAGGAACAATAGAAAAGCGAAAAACTTTTAGGGACAACAAAAGATTTTAAACCTTTGTTCGTCGTAAAAGTTTTTCGGTCTTACTTTTTCTTGAGATGAAAAAACTTGTTGTCACAAATGCGATAAATGTGTATCTTTTCTGGTACTTCGCGACACGCTGATTACGAATCTGAAGTTAATTTTGAAATTGGGTGTTGTGTGGGGGCGTGGGGGGGGGGCCAAAAACCTGATTTGCAGTTTTCCAAAACTGATCCAAAATCGATTTCGCCCAAATGACGTAACAGGGAGTAATCGATGCTCAGGAGCCCAAATCTGCAACTCCCAGGTCCATATCTGCTTCCGTTCGGGAGACACGTGGTCCCAAAGGACCCGATAGAAATACGTGTTCTTTATAAGTGCACAATTTGGAAAACCCCCTCTTTTCAGCCCACTCTCTTGTCATCTCTGAAACACCCATCGACATTAAAATTAGACGTGGAGTAGAAGACACCCTTGTCTTTGTTATACACCAATTTCGTGTAATTATCTGACCGGGGAAGGCTTTTTATCTATATGATTTCTATTTTGTTCATAAATCATAAATCAGTTTTTTTTTTGGCCCCCCTGCACGCCCACACATAACACCCAATTCCAAAATAAACTTCAGATTCGTAATCAGCGTGTCGCGAACTACCAGAAAAGATACACATTTATCGCCTTTGCGACAAAAAGTTTTTTCACCTAAAAAAACTTGAAGCAGCTTTGCCAATTTTTTTTCCAAAATTTGACCCATTTATTCATAAATGTCAAGAAAAAACTCAAGATGACAAACAAAGGTTTGATTTGACTGCTTTGAAATCACGTATCACTGGCAAGATGCGTCGAGCGCCCTTTTCTTTCGCTCAGTTTGCAACTTTTCAGAGGAACAATAGAAAAGCGAAAAACTTTTAGGGACAACAAAAGATATTAAACCTTTGTTCGTCGTAAAAGTTTTTCGGTCTTACTTTTTCTTGAGATGAAAAACTTGTTGTCGCAAATGCGATAAATAGGTATCTTTTCTGGTAGTTCGCGGCACGCTGATTACGAATCTGAAGTTAATTTTGGAATTGGGTGTTGTGTGGGGGCGTGGGGGGGGGGGCCAAAAACCTGATTTGCAGTTTTCCAAAACTGATCCAAAATCGATTTCGCCCAAATGACGTAACAGGGAGTAATCGATGCTCAGGAGCCCAAATCTGCAACTCCCAGGTCCATATCTACTTCCGTTCGGGAGATACGTGGTCCCAAAGGACCCGATAGAAATACGTGTTCTTTATAAGTGCACAATTTGGAAAACCCCCTCTTTTCAGCCCACTCTCTTGTCATCTCTGAAACACCCATCGACATTAAAATTAGACGTGGAGTAGAAGACACCCTTGTCTTTGTTATACACCAATTTCGTGTAATTATCTGACCGGGAAAGGCTTTTTGTCTATATGATTTCTATTTTTTTTCATAAATCATAAATCAGGTTTTTATTGGCCTCCCTGCACGCCCACACACAACACCCAATTCCAAAATAAACTTTTCGAGCCTATAAATATTGGCAAAACGCCGTTATATTTAGATAGGGGCATATCGACATAAACAAACGTAAACTTTTGCTTACCTCTTACCCATATTTTTGAATAAAAACAAGGATTTAGTGTTACAATTTTAAAGGCACCTCATAGAAATCATAATTGCCCTACGGAGGCAAGGACATTATTCCTAATTCTGTAGAATCAGAAGGACCCCTGATCCATATGCATGATTTTGGCAAGAATCGAAAATGTCTCGATTATGGATCAAAGAGAGAAAAAATCATATAAAGGCTCTCTCTCCACCTCTCTCTCTCTATATATATTACCTTACCAAAATTGGGGGATAAAGATCTAATTTCTCAGATTTTGTCATTATTATTTATGAGATGAGCACCAACATCAATAGGGTTCATCTACCCACCATGGCGCATCTATGTACCATGTATGACTTCAATCCAACGTGCCATTGTTGAGTTATCGTGTTTACGAGCCAAGGGCGTCACATTACACACACAATCACCATTGCATTGATTCCTTGAGCTTTCGGGCAAGGAATCAAAAAGTGGGCAAAATTTGGTTGTGCCTCTGCACAACACATGCCTGATTTACACCCAAGTCCATCACTTTTGTGTATTCCTGTCATCACAAAGAACCCACTTACACGATGACCATCAAAACCAGAATGCAAAAATGCATTGTGGTTTTGACATAGGCGTACGGGACCATTTCAGTTTGGGGGCAGAACTTTTTGTGCCCGAAAGTTCCCATGACACTATCTAAGCGGAGCGCCACCATCGGTTGGCGCGTAGCGTACAAGAAAATTTTTGGCACACTTTGCCTCTCAGATTGCCGGAAACGGCACTTCTGAGGCCTTGCAAGTTGCATCTAAACATTCTTTATTTTATAATCTCACGTTTTAGAAATTTACACTTCCCCAAAAATTTGGTAAATTAGAAGAAGAAAAAATGGTAACATCACTTTGAAGGGGAAAAATTAAAAGTTTTCTTTTGAGACAAAATGAGGTGACATCATGCTAGTTGCTAATGTAGGAATCTTCCGAATTAGAGTTTTTTTCTTGTTAATATCTAAACAAATCTTTTCCATTCGAAATAGCTTTGAGTTTGACCCACAGAAATTCATTAAAAGTCACGAGCTTAGCCAGGATTTGCAAAGTTGTATGCACGACTATCTGAGCGGAGCGCCACCATTGGCTGGCGCGGAGCGTACTAGAAATTTTTTGGTTTTACAAACCCCTCAGATGGCCGGAAACGGCCCTTCCCGAGTGTTCATTCTGGTTCCCTGGCCTCTTGCTAACTTGAGGCACCTAAATTTTTATGTAGAAAAAAGGCACATTTTTAACTTGAGGAAAAGTGGGGGGGCACGTGCCCCCTGTGCCCCCCCGGTTCCGCCGCCCTTGGTCCAGGTATACAATTGACTAGTTAGAAAAAAAAATGATCGTGCAAAAAGCGTGGTAGCCCAGATGAACTGCGCTTACGGTGGTGGTTACACGGAAATATTCGGGCATCATGATGCTAAATAAAGAAAATCATGGAATTGTCGGGCAAAAATTTGAAAAAGATTCGGGCAAGCTACTGCATATTTATATATATATATATATATTTCCAGAGGACAAGAAATTCGGGCAAAAGTCCTGAACAATTCGGGCAGCCTAAGAGGAGAAAAAAAAAAATATATATATTTTTTATTTTCTCCTCTTAGGCTGCCCGAATTTTTCAGGACTTTTGCCCGAATTTCTTGTCCTCTGGAAATTTGGGGGGGGGGGCAGTCTGCCCCCTACCCCCCGCCTCGTACACCTATGGGTTTTGATGATGTAACATAAACAGTTTTCTTCATGAATCTGATGTAATGTATAGTGAGGGTGTACATGTTTACAAGGGTTTCACGATTTGACCTCTGATGACCGCTGACCTCCACCAAAAACAAGGCTTCTTTAACTCAATGTGGTACTTCTACACACTAAATAAGGGGGCTAAGCTTCCAGTATTGAGATATTGTGATTACGAGGTTTTCACAATTTGACCCCTGATGACCTCAAATGATCTTTGCCGTCCACCAAAAACAATAGGCTTCTTTTACACAATGTGGTACTCTTACACACTAAATATGTCTGCCCATGCTTCCCTTCTTGCGATATGGTGTGTATGAGGTTTACACATTTTGACCCCTGGTGACCCCAAATGACCTTTGACCTCCATAAAAAACAATAGACTTCTTGTACTTAATGTGGTACTTCTACACACTAAATATGAAGTCTGCCCATGCTTCTCATTTTGAGATACCATGTTTACAAGGTTTTCACAATTTTACCCATGGTGACCCCAAATGACCTTTGACCTCCACCAAAAACAGTAGGCTTCTTGTAATCGATGTGTTACTTCTACACATCAAATATGAAATTGGTTTGACCTTTTCTTTTTGAGATATTGTGTTTACAAGGTTTTCACAATTTGACCCCTGGTAACCCCAAATGACCTTTGACCTCCACCAAAAACAATAGGCTTCTTGTACTCAATGTGGTACTTCTACACACTACATATGAAATTCGTCTGACCTTCCTTTCTTGAGATATCGTGTTTACAAGCTGGGCGTCACAAACGCACTCACACACACACGCCATCATGAATGCATAGGGGTTATGATTATCATCGAAATCAAAAAGCAAAGGAAAAAAAGGAGAGACCAAACAACCAGCAATAAAAGAGCTAGAAAAATAATCATTCTGACGATAAATAAAATTTATTTCAATTTCCATGCATGATTCTATTTTCACTGGAGATGAATGATTTAATTGTTTGAAAGTGATCTTAAAACAAAGCCCGATGAAACGACAAAATATACACAGGAATCTATAGTTACCGATATAAAATGGTTTTTTTTCTTTTTATACACTTAAATAACATCTGCTATGTACAAACTTTTTACAAACATTTTCTTTCTTTTTTTCGCAGGAAGCAATTTTTTCTGGCAGATAAAATGGCAAACTATAAGTATTACTCATCATAAAAATATTCAACATCACCACAACATTTTCTTTCTAATTAATGCCTTGATTAAATGAATTATACGTGATATACACCAGGCTGTCCACGATATTTCTATTCTACGATAAAACAGAGGTATACCCATATCGGAAAAACTCCTTTCCTCATGGAAGTTGTCGATTCCTCGTCCTATGGTCGACCCCTATCCACATATTCACTATAAAGCCTATCCCTACTTCTGCACTAACGTAAGCCCACCTTATACTGCCCGACTGACCACAAAACCACTCAACTCGACTCATGAACTAGTCTTCAATAGTCATGGAGGCAATAACAGCTGCTTTCCCAATAACCACTGGTGCTCATTTAGGTCACATGTTAAATTACAGTCCCTTTGATTGGTTACATTGGTAAAGACTGGACAGTTTTTTTGTCATGGACCACTGCACACTGCCAGTCAATAAAATGGTAAATGCTCAGTTCCCCAACTGAAGCTGGCTTGACTTAGAACTGGTCAGACTATCCCATATTTTCCCAGACTATCCCATATTTTCCCAGACTATCCCATATTTTCCACGTAAAAGTGACCAAGTTGAGTCAGGTCGTCACCAGTCGGCCAGTGTGCGGCAGGCATTATAGGAAAGGTTTAAATTCATGCCACTCTGTACATGGAAATCACAGTACCACGTCCTTATGCTACACACATTAAACCTTAACTACTGAACAAAATACATAACACATTGTTATATTTAACTTCATTACAACCACCCCACCCTCACCCCACCCCTATAGGACCTGCACATCCTCATTAATTAAAGATAGCGGTGTATTTATCTCTTGCTGGACTCTTTAGCAACATATCTACAATTCTTGACATCAATCAATATACACCATATGTTAATTACTGATAATCACCCCCCCCCCCCACCACTCTTTAAAACTACCTGCATATCAAACAGAATATTAACTTTTGTATAATAAATTAAATGTTAATGCAAATGCAAATTCAGAATTCAAACATTTCAATTTTAAATTTAAATTGTATCAACATTTTCTACTTAACGAGGATTGAAAACACCCAATAAATAAAACTGTTTGTAAAAATGCTCTGTGAATCCGACATATACAAAAGTTACAAAACCAATGTCCCTAAAAACCTTACAAACAAGATAAGATAACTCTGGCAACACAATCCTTCTACCATTTGTTTTTAAAATACAAAACAACAAACATGTATTTTATACAATTAAAAAAAGAAAAAAAAAGTTTGCTTCGGGTATGAAAGATGATTTACTGTCGTCGTACGAAAAGGGGGGGGGGGGAATCGGACAAAAAAAATGGAAACAAAGCATTTGCATCAGTGCTTCATTTAAAAAAATGAGAGATAGAGTTGAAAAGAACGAAAAGGAAGAAAGACAGAAAGAAAGAAAATTCTTCGTTGTCTCAAATAAGGAAATAAGGAAATGATAAGAAAGCGTATAAATTAGACCAAAACTTAGAATAAACCTCTATGAATATTCATAAAACATCAAAATCATGTTAAAACCTAAGCCCTTAAAAAAAGCACACAGTTGTTTGTGGTTTGCGATGGTAAAGACGATGGACTTCATAGAAAGATGGGCAATTTGGAAGATGAGTTATGAGCACCACGGGAGAGAGTAAAGAAAGAAAAGATTTGAAAATAGAAAGCCAACAGAAAACATCGCCAAACCCAAAATACTCGTCACGCCTTTTGACCAAGAATGGAAAGCCTTTATCTTTTCGTTCAATTTGAAAGCATCACTCGGTGAGGAATCGTTTACCCTCTGTGAGAAGATTTTTCTTGACCGTCCTGAAAATGGTGACCAAACTATAAATTCCTATTTCGTTATATTTTTATGGTTTTAAAGAAGGTGATAGCAATGATAAAGTAAGTCCTAGTTGGCAGGCTGTATAAGTCTGTTATGTGTGTATTAAACTTACTGAATCACATATCAACAGAGCTTGTTAGCATGTGTTCTCTAACTGTTTGTCCAAATTCACTTTGACCACTTAAGAGGTTGGTACTAAATTTGATAAAATCAAAAATTGGCGTGTCTTTATTGAATAAATTTCAATTTTCCGACCGCAAACATTTTACTTGTCACAAAGACCTCCTCTCCTTTTGTTTTCTCTGTGTTGCATGGAAGTGTAAGGAAATCAAGTAGAAAGTATGTTGCTAGGCAACCATTGATATGTGCTCAGTTGTGATTGGCTAGTTGGATATTTTAGTATCATGGATAAAGAAAGTATCAATGCTTTCAGTTTTAAATGAAGCAAGAGTTAACAAATGGAATTTATTTGAGTTTGATTAATAATATGTGAAAATATTTTACTTAAGAATATAGAGATACTTTTACCCACTTGATTGCCTCTGTTTAATACATGTCAAAAAATTCAATACAAGTGTCTCTTATAGCTGCCATATTTTAGTGGTTTTTCTGTTCTAGCTAAAATACATTTCAAATGACAGCCAGTATACCTCCAATGATTAATTTAAAACCTATAGGGTATGATCCCTTAATTACACAGTATGGAAAAATCGACTGTCACCCCTAGCAACAACATTGTGACATAGGAAGCACATCAATGTAAAGTTCAGTTGATGGAGCTTGTACAGATATCCCCCTTCATAAAATTTTTGCTCTGTTGTGCTGATGTCACTTAGTATACTGTTGCCAGATGCAATAACGCAATTAACAGCAAATTTTTAAAATCTGTACCATTTGAATCCCCTCAAAATACGGCCAAGTAAACTGTCCTCAACACGTAGTTCTGCACTGAAACCTAATAATAGAAAACCAGCATCAAGTCACACAAGGCAACAAATTACTGGACGAGAGAACAAGCTTCTGAGTTGATGTTACAACTTAAAGAGACATTTTAAGCGTTCTGGAATTTTTTTATGTGGAAATAACAAGTCACACAGACAATACTCTCTTCACATGCACAAGTTCTAGAAGTATTTTAGCATTCCTCAGACCGCCTTAAAAAATCATTTTAATCACTTGAAACCCTTTGGAAGAGCCATGTTTAAATTACAAAGAAAGACTATCACTTTTACAAGATGGCGAAAAAAAAGAAAATTGGAAAACTGAAAGAAATATATAACAGAAAGGAGAAAGAAGAAAATGCCACCTGAAGAACCCCATTTACAATTTTGTAACCAGAAGGAAATTATCAACTGTGTTTTACCCTTTCAAAGTTCTACCTTCGACTATTTCACCTCGCAATATTAACCTGTTTCGAAACACCTGCTGTGCTGAAGTCCAATTACCCGAGGGTGTTTATTAAATGAGAGAATATTTTTCTTCTCTCTCCGTACAGCCTATTACCAACAGGCTCATAAATACCAGACACTTCAACGAAACAGCCTCTGGGCCTTCCGTCGTAACTCGTAATTAAATTTACAAAGATACGATACATGAAAAGACGTACAAAATGAGACTGCGGCTTAATACTAATAATTGTCTTCGCTCGCTATCGTCAAAAGTGAAGTTTTAAAAAAACGTAAAATATTTTTCGTTGATTTATTTCAACAGGACACATTTTGTCCAAATAGTCATCAATTTTTGCCAAATCTTTGAATACAATTATTGAATTGAACTGGCATTCCTGTGAAAAATATGTCTGAAAGGTTCAATCTGTCGGACTAGAGACTTGACACTAACAACAACCTGAGCTATATTTACTGAAAAAATATTTATTTTATTAATGCCAACCTTCACCTTCTCAAACTCTTGCCCCCCCCCCCCCCTTCCTCCTTTCCCAATCTTTCACAGAACCGAAACATACCTTACATATATCCAAGGCTGTCAAAGATAAAGCTTTTACAAATCAATCCAAGCTCTGAGATTACACTGGCAAACAATCAGCAGGCAATCCCAGTCAAATTATGGTCTAAGAAATCAACTCTTTGACAAATATATATTGAACATGCATATAAACTATTTGCAAAGGTTAAGCCAGTATTAACCATCTGCTTAACCTGGTTCAACCTTAACCCCCCCCCACCCACGTAGTAACCAATAAAATTTCATCTCATGAAATTCTAGTACAAGATCAGCCTTCATGATAAGAAACGATAAAACAGAGAAAAAAAGAAGGGGGGCGGAGGGGAGGACCAAGGCTGCCCTTACATGACATTTCAAAATATTGATAGCAAACACGAAACTGAATTCACTGCAGGATATTTTGACCTATATTTATCTTTTTCATCCAGTTTCAGATACACATTCAGTTGGTTGACTTGGGTTTGATGAACTTGGTCGCCGACTACGATCGGCGACGCTCTTTCAGTTTTACTAGGTGAATTAGGAAGACTCATTCGATAGCTGACGTGGAAATCAATATTTCTTGCTAAATTTGAGTAAAAATGTAAATATCTGTGGCCAGTTTTGGCGAAGCAAAAAGCTTACAAAGTAAAAAAAACAGAAGATGAACATGACAAGAAAGAAAAGAATTTTGAAATATTGATAGATAAAATCCATCCACTGGAAGAACTTGCAATGATATCTAAAACAGAAACTGTTCACTTGCAGAAATTAGTCACTAAAGTAAAATTCAATTGTGAATTTCCACACTCTGATCAAGAGGAGGAAAATTTGGTTTAGTTCTTTAAAAAGCAAAGTTTGTTTGAGTTGTGGTGTAACTATGGTTACTGCATTCTGTGGAAAGATTTCAGAACAAACTGCTGCCTTCTATCAAGAAAATTTCGAAATTTTTTGAGAATCTTGAGTTGTAACTATCATGACTACATTGTGCTGAAAACATTTCATTTAAAAATTGTTAAGTATTTAATTTAATTTCTTTCGTTTCTTAAATTTGAGTAAATATCCTGACCAACATTCCATGATACAAAAAATAAATAAATAATTTTTCTTTTTAAAATGCGAAAGTTAACTTTTCAGATTTGTCTTGAAACCTTGCTTGATATAAAGGATCAGGAATCTTGGAAAGAATCTTTGATATTTCCTGATGAGGAGCCTTGATTCACTCTCAATTAATCTTCCTCTGTTTCCATTCAAGATGCTTCAGATTTGTAGTAAGTCTATACTCATACCAGTATTCTATAATGGTTGCCAATACTCAGACTTTCCCTGATCAACTTGTACTCATACTCTGGTACTAGTGCAAAACTAAAGTACCCATACTCATGCTTAGAGCCTTGTACTGATGGTACTCACATCACCTGTACTTTATCATCAAACTGTCTTATGATTGCAGAATATATTTCCTGTTTGACACTTGGCAACTTTGCCGTGAGTGCTTGACAGTTGAGTACAACCTTGATGTAAGGAAAACCTAGATGGGTAATTTCATCTGCATATCTCTCCTGTTCTGTCTCGGGCATTTTCATACCACCATACCCCTCGGGTTAGACGGGTGCTAAAGAGGTCCTAGCAGCTGCATATTGACCACCCCGTCTTGTCTGAACATCTGTATCTCCTAGGTGGCTCCTATCGTTTCTTCTCTTTGGGTAAGACAGGGGTGCTTAGGAGGTCCTAAGATCTCCCTCTCTCGCTCTCTCACCTTTATCTGAGGTATCTCTTAACATCAATCTTACATCATATTCCTCATTGGAGCATATACTGAGGTTAGACTGTGGTGTTAGATAGGTCCTGGCTTCGAGACTTGGCCCTCATCTTCTCTGGGTTATCACTAAACATCAGTCCTGGATGCTTCTCCATGTTGTGCCTCATCTTTCTTCCCAGAGCTCTGCCGAGGGAGCCCTGCATTTGACGGATAGGAAAAAATGTGTAAAAGTAAGTTGGCCTGACGTTTCAATCCTAGCAGGATCTTCTTCAGAGGCTAAATGACAAGTTACAGTAACAGAAGGGACAAAAATATGCACAGAATACAGACAGGTTAATGAGCATGGTGAATACAAAGATATAGATGTAAGGGGATTAGTAGACAAGGGATGGAGAGAAAAAAGCAACAGGGGAAGAGGAGAGGTAGGAGATAAACAGTGGAGGGACAAAGAGAGGATTAAGGGAACAGGGTAGGGAATAAACTGGAGAAGGACAAAGACAGAAAGGTGTGGAGAAAAAAGGGTGGAAGAGAGCTGTGAGAAGAGGAGTGATGGGGGGGGACAAGGGGAGATGGAGGGGGGAACAGAAGAAAAGTTTAGTCATGTCCTTCCTGAATGTTGATAGGAAAAAAGACGGATTGAGTTTACTACTAGCAGGTTTAGACTCATGATGGCAAGGTAGGCCCCTAGCTGCACAACTTTCTTTGCCAGCTTTATACTTGACTGGTCAACAACACTCTGCTGAGACATGAGAGTTCACAAGGATTGTAGTCGGGGAGATGTGAGGCATCCATAGCAACTGTAAATCTATCAGTTCTGTTCTTTGAATAAGCAATTTTTGGCAAAAACCTGTCAAAACAGCCAATTAGGAAGGTTTTGGGTTGCTCAAGACTAGTAACCTTAGGGCTAATAGCTATCCTAGCAATATTTTGCAGTGTGCTTAAAGGTGTCTGTTCCTTCTTACTGTGTGTCATATTTCCTTGAGGCAATAAGATGTAAAGCTGTTTACTAAATCATGGCATTTGCAACCTCTTCAAGAGTGATGGCGCTATTCTGCTTTGTAAACTTTTGCTAACAACAATGATGCTTCTATCTACATCACATTGTTTGATATACAATACAATTACTAACTCTAGTTGTAAGGAAAGAAAAAGCTTAGAAGGGGTGGGGAGGGGTTGGGGGAGAAGGAGAGGATACATGAAATACTACTGATAAGGAGAACAAATTTCATAAATTAGTACTTACTTCTCCAGTTTGTTGGTCAGACATTTTGAAGACTACACTACACATCCATGACACACTACTCTTAGTACCAGAATTGCTGTTAACTTATCACAATATTAAAACAGCACTAACTTTCAATACATTCCAAAATTGATGGTGGTATTCTACTTTTACTTTTCAAAATATTCTTTGTCACCTCTTCACCACTCTCTAATATCAGTCTGTAAATATGTACTAAAATAGGGTAGAACTATTTCAAATTTTATTTTGCTCTTTCTTTTTCTTCCTTGTTCCTGTATTGCTGCATATTTGATGATATTTCTGAACAGGCTGTTCCAAGGACGAACAGGCTGTTCATTCCTATTACAAGCCACACCCTAGTGACATACATATTCAACCTCTGATTACCGAGCATCGAACAAAACGAAAAAGGTTGACGACTTACACGGAAGGTAGGTTTACTCTTGCTGTCGTTCGGGCCGCGATACGACCTCTGGAATGACTTATTGCTGGAATTGGAGGAAGTGCTGGACTTCCGTGACCTTGCGTCCTCCTTGTTATTATTGAGAATACTCTCCAGATTAGTCCTGAAGGACCAAAGATAATAAAATACATCAGCTCTGTAGAAAGGTTTGTTTTCCTAACAGATGACAAAGAAGAATCTTTTGCCAGCTAGGGAATGATATCAATTTCTGCTATGAAAACTGAATGCAGACCCTCACACTCTTATTGACTACTTTCCCAATTGTTTCTCATTCTTGGTCAGAGAATGCACCAAAACCCCTTTATGACCTTTCTCAGCCTTGGTTTAGCAAACATAGTTTTCTTAATACTGATGACACGGCGTCTCGTGATGGTGGTGCTCTTTCACCGTACCTGGTTACACCCCACCATTATCTGACCCCTTCTAGCTATTCATTTACCGTTCAAGTAATCATCTATAAATCATTTTGAATATAAAAATTGGAATAGACCTACATCTATATAATTGTAATACCCTCAATAACCCACCCCCAACCCCCACCCCCCATTCCTTCTCATCGTTCTCTTCTCCCACTTCATCAATCTGCGGGTTCACCAAATGGTTAATGGGATATCTTTCTAGCACCTCCCTGGTGCCATTGCTATACCAATATCTCCCTCTCCCCTACTCGGCCTGTCTCCCTTACCCTACCTACCCCTTTTCCACCTAAACCTCCATCTCTACCATAATCCCCTCCGGTACCAAATCTGGATAATCCCATAAGCCCCCTCCTGAGCATACACTGTAAATACGTTTATACCTTGCTGGTCTTATCAATGCATTCAGTTCTGTGGTGAGGTGTCTCCTAATGATGGTTTTACTGCTTGGTATACCGAGGGCATTGGCCACAGCGTCTGCATCGAAGGAACGTTCCAACACCAGGAGAGCCCCATGGACACCACTGTCTTCTAGATTATCCGCATATTCCTATCGGAATGACAAGGAAATTATTAAAGATTTATGAAGCCTTAAAACATCCACAAGAATGGCATGGAACATATTACATGTTAATGTGTCAAGTTGTTACTGCTTGCCTTTAAAATTTAGATAAAACAGCTCTTATTATACAGAAAACACTTTAAGTGCATTTTTTTTTAACAGTGAACAATTAAAATAACTGGTAAATAATTATAGATATGGCAACAGCACCAATAGCACAGAGGCTCACAGACTTGCTGGTGACAAATTTGCTAAACGATGACCAAAAAATCCATAATTTTGCCTTAATAGCATATAGAATTGAACCCATATTGGGCATTCCATTATTAAAAATACAAACCGAAATGATAACAATTACGGGCTGGGCGGTCTAACTATCTGGTATTCCAAGTGGGGTAGCGACCCTATTAAGTGTCGCCAAATTATTTTGAAGAGTTCCAACAAATTCGAAAGGAAAAAGATATTGCCGATATTTGTGGGGAGAGTGGAAAACTCTGGAACATACATATTTTCAAAAGTTGCAAAATATAATGCCATTCTGCAACCGGGTAGCCAAGATGAACTAGGTGAAAATTGACTTCACCAAGCAAGAAAGTTTGAAATACCAGGTTTCTAAATGATCATTTTTTGGGAAGTAAGGGGGAGGGGGGTGGGTGAGGGGGCACTGATGTATAGTAAACAATCACTTGATCATAACAAGTTTGAGTGATGAAAAATCCAGATGTCAACATAATTTAAGACTATGTTCTCTGTCTCTGTTTTCAATGGTTCACTTTCAAAATCTTACTCAAAACAGTGTGTTGTCAGCTAAAATACCAACATCCCTTAAAAAAGTCTCTAACCATTGCAAAAAGCATGACAGTTTTGTAGTATGGAAGAGGTTACCATACCAATACCAAACATAACTAGTATTTTATCAATTGAAACGTTCGAAGGGGCTGTGAAATGAAATGTAACAGACAGGGTTTTACTCAGAACTGAAAAACCGAAATCGTCTGACTCGATATCCCGCTGAACAGAAGGCGTTACTTAACAAATCTGTATTGATAATTTGAATGTTTCTAATTTACATGTAATAAATATGAAAATACTGGAACATGGTTGTCTATTTGTCGTATCTCACCTTGAGATCTATATTTTCCGTCCATTTTATCAACCTCTGGGTCGACCATACCAGCGGATCACAGTCGATGTCGTCACACTGAGCCCTCCGTTCCGTCAAGACCTGCCAATGAACAGAATGGAGGTAAATTAATCAAATGGAGTGCTTAGAAAATTTAACTCTTCGGGAGCTCTGATGACTTATTACATTTATTGAAGATGACTTAAGGAGAGAAAGAATGTTCAGAATTGTTTTTTGAGGGGGGAGGCTGTTCTTTCCTAATTTAAAACAAAATCTAGATTAGCCAATCTCCTAATGAGCTGCATTTTCAAATTATTCCTGATTTCCAGGGTCGTCTCTGAAAATAAATGCTAACATTGTGAATTTCATAAAAACTATTTAAGTTGTAAACTTGTAGAAATAATACTTCAAGTTCTTTTCTATTCTTTTTTATCTTCTTTATAATCAAATGCCAGTTAACTCATTTTAACCTTGCCACCAAAAGAAATAGTTCCACTTTTTGTTTTTTTATCTTCCATGTTAAATCTCCGTTACTCACCCTTTTATCAAACTCGACCAATCTGAGAAGTTCTACTCCGTGTAAGATAGTGACTTGGTGGAATTTTCTGGTTATGTTCATAAGTTTGTCTAGATCTTTTCGAGTTAAAGTGTTCAGCACTCTGCCGTCGATTCTCTCGTTTTCAAAGTGAGTTGAATACTGCGATAGCCCGATGTCCTTCAACCAGTCCTTGCAGACCCACTGGTGGTCCAGATTGGCTATATTTGGAAAACTGGAACAGAACAAAGCAACCAATTCACACCGTCAAAAAAACAAAACAAATAACAAAAGAGGTTCAAATTAAAGACCAGTAAATTATCAGTAATAATTTAAATCAGATGCAAAAGAATTTCTTTATTCTTGATTTATGAAACATGACATTTTTCCACTAGTTTTGCGCCATTTTTACTTCCATTTTTGCTATGGTCAAGTGGATAAAGGCTGTGGCATTTGAAACAGCGAAACCGGGCATCTTGTTTAATAGTCATTGGGTTCCAGCATTGGCTGGGTAAACTAGGATGGGCTTATCACCCATGGAGCAATCAATTATTTTCCTATGTAAAATGGCTTTTTAAATGAAAAGAAACCCCGAAAAATCCGAATCAAGCTAAAACAACTGTAACTTGGATAGCCATCCACAGTGAAGGGTGAGTTATAAGTCATTTGGCTTGTCCCACATGCCCCTGTGGCTGTTTGATGGGGTTGTAGAATAAAACTGTCCTTCAGGCCCCCATTATTATTATTGTTAAGTATTATTTAATATTTGAATATGTTGTTTATGTATCATTTTACAAATAATATTGACTGAGAAAATCCTGTATTATTAGAGTTGAGTTCATCAAGTTGAATACATATATATTTTATTAAGAAAGTATAAAGTATGCAAAATATTTATATTTTGGTTGACAAACATGTTCAATGGTTTACAGACATATTCCAAGCAACAGCAAAGTTGGTTCTTAGTGAAGAGGAAAGAAAAAACCCCAAATCACTTTTTCAGCTTAGAATTTATAAGTTTCTTTCACTACTTTGTTGTTTACAGCATAAAAAAAACTAATGCTGTAACTTTTAAGTACTTTTCAGTTCCACTCCAGTAGTCATCTAGTTCTGGAGGAATTTGAGGTGTTACCTATTTTTTTCTTTAGAATTCCTCCCTCACAAAGGTTAGCATCGTTTGTTCCAAAGTTGAACAAAAACAGCAGCTAGAGGTATGTAAGGGTAACAATGAACTTGTTTGTTGACAAAGCAAGAATAACTGCTTATTTTGCCAGTTTAATTAGAGTTGTGCCGATATCTTCACTATCGATACAGATATTTGTAAACAGCCAGAATGAAGGTCAAATAGCAATTCACGTCATGCATTAATATGTAAAGTATTAAATTATAATCCGCTAACATGAGTTATTATCGTTTGCACAACTCACAGACAGTAACCGCTTGTATAACTGTCATTGCAGAAGCACCTTAATAAATTTAGTAAAATATGTGGGTATCCTATTACACTAGTCCTAACCTCTTTTTGAATGAACGATCATATTCACCACCAAATTGATATGCATGAAACTGTGAACTAGCATTTTTTATGGGGGTGGGGGGTGGAACACAAGCTTATCCTTCCTGTTACTTCTGTTGTATGATTCGTTACACTGCTTGAACAACTACATCCAACACTTAGGCTAAAACTGTCGTCAAATGGAGCCACAAATTTCTTAGCAAAAAAATGTTCAAAAGATGACATTCTTAGGTTTTATCTTTATCTTCTTTGTTCCTCACTGTTATCTGATGTTTATATCTTTGTTATATACTGAAATGATTGATTGAAATAAAACTGAATTGAAATCAAATTTGCCTCTAAAGTAAAAAGGCGATCGAGTGGCTCCTTCCTGTCTTACCTTTGGTTTGGGTATTTGTGGTCTTCGATGGCAAGCCTTAATTTCCGTTTATGGAGCGGTTTGGTTATACCCATACCAGCCTCTATCTCTGCATCTGACAGTCCTAGTAGTACCTGTAGGGAGATGTCATGAATATTCAACATGTAGGAAGATGTTAGGATTAGTCCAACGTGTAGGAAGATCTTTGAATATTCAACACGTAAATAACGTCAACAAAGGACTTCACTTAATAAAAACAATAATACTTTACTTTCAATAAATTATAACATTTATCTTTCCTTGTGATAGATTTTACTGCAAGTAGAATCTGTGCTGTATGTTTAAAACTGGACCTAGGATTTCATAATCATAATCTTCCTCAAAACTGTTCAATTTTTCTTCCTGTTTTTGGGGGAAATTTTAGACTTAGTGCAACGTGTTGGAAGATGATTTGAACATCCAACATGTAAATAACGTCGACAAAGGACTTCACTTAAAACAATAATACTTTACTTTCAATAAATTATTACATTGATCCTTCCTTTTGATAGATTTGTCTGAAACTAGAATCTGTGTTGTATGCTTCAAACTGGACCTAGTATTTCATAATCATAATCTTTCCTCAAAACTGTTCAATTTCTCTTCCTGTTTTGGGGGAAATTGCATTTCAAAGACTCTTGTTGCATTATCAATCAGGAATGAATGTCCAAAAAGTTGAGCACAGTCTCTGTTTAATAATATTTTGCTAGAGTGTCATACATACAGCTCAGGTAACCTTTACTTTGTCTTCAAGCCATTAATACAATTTTTTTTTTGCATTCAAGATTTGAGGAAAGCATTATATTATGTTAATTACAATGTAAAATGCCCTATTTGGGTGAGCAGCCACTTTGGACAATTTTCTATTGCTAATACAAATATATACTGTATTCTCATGTCATGCTTCGGAGCACTCGTACTGACAGTATAAACAGTTCCTAACCTTTATCTGATTCTAATGCTAATACCACTCTATACTGTCCTCTCATATCATGCTTCAAAGCACACACTCTGTCAGTATGAACAGTTTAGCCTTTATCTGATTCTAATGCTTATACCACTCTTTACTATTACTCTCATCATGCTTCAAAGAACTCGACTTCATCTAGTAAACTTTTGAAATAAAACTTATAACTTTCCAAATCATCACTTAAAGATTGCAATAGTCATGCTCACCTGGCCACTTTTAATATTTTCAGCACAGGAGCGGCTGTACTCTGGCAAGCACATAACTTTCTCCAGCCAGGCCACCACCATACTGGCCTTCCATTGCATCATGGGTAATGTCTTACACTCTTCCGCTAATTTGTCTTTATCGCTCTCCTGGAGGGCGAAGAGGTCGATCACGCTACCCTGGGACGAAGTGGTTAGGGAACACATGGAGACCGTGGGAGTATCCGCTGCAGAAACGAAGAATAACACAATGAAATCAATTCAGAAGAGAAAGAAAAAACACAGAAACAGGTGTTTCACCGTTCATTGCCTTAAAGACTTAATCCAGAGACAAGTGAACGAACGGAGACTGATCGTATTCTGTGTTTCCATAAACTTCAACATTTCAGGCAGAGATTTGATCACCTAAAGTGACAGATAACCTTTATCTAAATACATTACCTTTCTTATCATGTACAAATCTATCAACTACAAATTGCAGTTTTTAAAGGTAGTCAGTATAGACCCCAACTTATAGCATGCTAGAAGTTTTCTAAAGAGTACTTTCCTGGAGGTCTTTAACTCTCCAAATTGTTCTCAGACATTTTTAAGGAACACACAAGATGACTGAATGTCCCAGTGAGGGAAATTTCCTCAAAGGGTTGTAATCAAAACAGGTTTAAGAATTTGGACCAAAGGTGACCATATTTGAATATCTAGCATATTTGGGGCCAATACAGCACATACCTTTAATTAAACATCTTCTTACAAACCCACTTACCATCAAATATTATGGATTCCAATAACGGTCTATTTTTCCTTCCGAATATCTTCGAGAGCGAGTTGAATTTTTTCGGTTTCTTCTTCTTCTTCTGCTTCGGCGAGCCATCTGCGCTGCAATCTTCCGTCGATCGCGATATCGGTATCGCCGACAGTAGCATCTCGCGACTCTCGCTATCTGTTGAGGGAGCTTCCGAAACAAAAGGGAAGAAACAAAAAGGAGCAAATGAATGTACAGAAATTTTGTCCTTCTCCGGTATGGAATTTTTATTTCGTTCATGCAATGAGTTAGGAAGACTTTTTGCTCTTTGATGGAAGTATTTTTTTGCTTTGCTTATTTCTTTCACAGAAAATTCACGGAAATGTTGAAAATGTTTAACAATATTTTGGAAAGTTGTACAAAGTTACGAACCCTGTAAATCTGCAAAACCATTTATTACCGAACATGACTAAGAAATGAGCAGAGTTGTGCTCAATTAACAACATCTCCATTATCTTTATAAGAGCAGCCTTCCTCATCGTAAAGTTTGTGTTAGGATGAAATTTCTCCTTTCTAGTTGCCACTAATTTTCTTGTTTCTTGTCAAATATTTTTAGTACTTACATTTCCTTTTATTCCTTACAGACACCTGAGTGGAGAGATTCATACCTTTAATTGTACTCATGAAAGCCTTTTTTTGCTGATGCGTATAGGTTGATTTTTGTTGGGATGATGATAAGAGAATATTGGTTGGGGGAGGGGGAAGGGGAGGGGGGTGAGAAGGGAGAGGACAACAAAGACAGGGACAATTACAGTTCTGTAAATTCACATAATGACCAAATATCGTATGGTTACGGTTCCTTCTGGTAAACAAGGTATTTCTCTATCTCTCACAGTTTATGAATACACTCACTGACGTACAGTAACATACATAGAAAAAAAATCTTTTGTGCTGTACAAGGTCAACAGGAATAACAACTTAAGTTATAATGTTTTGAGTGCAACACTCATATACTTTACTATTAGTAATAATAATACTACTACAACTACTACAGTGCTTTCAGCCATATATAACAAACCACAGTTCCTTATAGGCAGGAACCAGCAGAATTTGGAATTATTTTTTGTAAATAAAAACAACAACAACAAAAGGGCATGAATTATTATATGAAAAGCAACATTGATCAGGTTCTTGGTGTAATCTTGGTCAATTTTGAAAAATATTAAAAATAAAAAAAAATTGAAAAAAAAAGGTGCAGAGATAGGAATGGGGTAGATGACCCTTTATGCTTCTTCGGCTGCTGTTTGGATGATTTTAAATCAGAATGGAGCAGAAGCTTATGACTGGTTAACAAACATAGTGGGAAAAAAAACAAGAAGGGGGGGGGGGGGATCATGGGTTACATTTTGTATTACATTTACATTATAAACACACATTTTATTTTAAGCAATGCATATCGCCACTGGAAGACATGGTTTAGGTGGCCAACAAGGTAATTGCAGAGGAAATCATCTCTTTGACTTTCAGTGTGAATATCTCCTCACTGACCTGTCCAACGGTATTTCACTGTGTTTGACTATGTTACCACTACCTTTGACTGTGTGAAGTCATCAGAACTGCTGACATATGGCTGAGAAACCTGACATGTAGCAGAACTGTATCAAGTACACTCACTGACTTATTACAGACTCGTAGTAAGTCCAGGATCTTACTCCTGCAAAGTTGCCAGTATTTTGGACTTGGCTGGGCGGACTTGAGTTGGTAGGCATACTCATAGCAGTTTGAAAAATGGCGATAAAAGGTCCGATGCAAAATTCAGTTACTTTTACTATTGCTAGATTCCAGGGGCATTCGATTCATACTCATACTGTACTGTACTTAATATAACAAAGAGAATTCTACTTGTGCATACATATACTTCTACATACATATTGCTGTCACCATGGTAATGAAATCAGGCTGACTAACCTCTGAATATCACCTAACTACACCTTGTATCTTGAAATGATCTCAAAACTACCTAAAGAAGGAATCATGAAAATACTGGCACAAATCCTCCCAGGTGCATGATTTGTCCCTCGGCATAAACTCTAACAAGGTCTTTTTTTCCTCCCGTTATAATAATCCTTCCCCCATTAAACAGTTAAAATCTTAACACCATCTGTAAAGGTGTCATCTTAAATTTATTGTTTTATACTTTCCCATCTGATTTGATATTACTTAATACAACTACTTCCCATCATGTCATACTTCCATATCGTTTCTTGTTCTATTCAAAGGCAAAAAGTTAGACCAACCAAAGGAGACAAGATCAATAAACACAAATTTGAATCGTATATTAGTTGCTGATGAAGGGACACTAATATGTCACATCAAGTTTATGTTAATTAACAATGATGGTGCTCAGATTCTTCACTTCATTCAGTATTTTTTTTTTTAATTTAAGGATGTTTCTTTTAACAAATAAAAAACAAAAGCAAAAATTGAACTAAAAATGGTAAAGCAAATTTTGTCACGGAAGGGTGAAATAATGGTGGGGGTTGAGTGGTGTAGAAGGTAGAATAAATAGGTGAGTGTAGATGAGGTAAGATAAGTGACGCAAGTGGGGTTCTGTGTACCCTCACCTCTCAGGCCAACAAAAGAAAAGTTACTCCATCTTTTCCCTGAATGATGTGAGGAAAAAGATGGGGATATGGAATATGGTTTATAAAATACTTTGAATTTGTGAGAAAAATATCGTCATTCCCTCCTTCCCCTCCTCCTATCCCTTCCCCTAACAATGGGGAGTTGGATCCTACCATAACAAAATGGCCCTACCTTGAACAGTTGAACCCGACCTCAACAGTTGAAAGGTGATTTCTGGGCTTGTATCAATTTACTCTACTAACTCTACTTAAGGCAACATCACTGAAACTGGTCCATACATGATCCCTTGACTCAAATCATAATATGATCAATATTTAAAACATACAAATCTACCCACGGTATGGTTCAAGTCAAGAGATTTTACTAAAATTTCTGAACTTCCTTCTTTGTGAAAAAAAAAGATAAACTCATAGCAAAAGCTGCTAAAAGGAGCTTGTAGGGGTGAAACCACCCAGTATTAGTGGTAGATACCTTATGGTTGGACCCCTCTCCATCCCTCTTCCATCCCTGCCCTTATTTCATATGCCTATTACATTCTTCTTACCTGACATGAAAGACTGGGTGCTTCTGTCAGAGCTAAAAGTGGTGAAACCACCCAGTATTAGTGGTAGATACCTTTATGGTTGGACCCTGCTTCATCCCTCTTCCATCCCTGCCCTTACTTCATATGCATATTACATTATTCTTACCTGACATGAAAGACTGGGTGCTTCTGGCAGAGCTGGGAGGGGTGAAGCCATCCGGGAGCTGATTGTAGATACCTTTATGGTTGGACCCCGCTTCATCCCTCTTCCATCCCTGCCCTTACTTCATATGCATATTACATTCTTCTTACCTGACATGAAAGACTGGGTGCTTCTGTCAGAGCTAAGAGTGTTGAAACCACCCAGTATTAGTGGTAGATACCTTTATGGTTGGACCCCTCTCCATCCCTCCTCCATCCCTGCCCTTACTTCATATGCATATTACATTCTTCTTACCTGACATGAAAGACTGGGTGCTTCTGGCAGAGCTTGTAGTGTGAAACCACCCAGTATTAGTGGTAGATACCTTTATGGTTGGACCCCTCTCCATCCCTCCTCCATCCCTGCCCTTACTTCATATGCATATTACATTCTTCTTACCTGACATGAAAGACTGGGTGCTTCTGGCAGAGCTTGGAGGGGTGAAGCCATCCGGGAGCTGATTGTATACACCTTTATGGTTGGATGATACGTGACCGTCTTGGGTAGAGTTTGATTCTAGACTGCTCTGACTGGCAGAGACCGGCGTGCTGGTTACGGTGATGTGCGGCATCGACACGGAATTGTGCATGTCTACCATTAAGAGTTTCCTCATCTGGAAGAGAATAAAAAATATTTACTGATATTTACAGTATAAGCAGAAAAAGAAAAATGGTACATTTTAACGATAAAAGTATCATCTCTTGTTTTTAGTTTTCATCTATCACAATATTAAACATGATCTTCAGGGGGGGGGGGAACACTGGTATACAATGTAACACAATGAAGGTCATCGTGTAAGAGACAGGAAACAGAAAAAGATTTCGACACCGAGTTCCTGTATGACGTAGATGGTGCACGATTTGTAAATGAACGCAAGTAACTTTTGGTAAACATCCATGAACTACTGTGGGAGAGAGTCCCACAAGTGTTTTCAAAATGACCCCAATGACCCCCCCCACTGGTGTACTCACGAATAAGAGGATACTTGGGCGAGTTTTTGTCGGAAACATGTTGAATATTTTATTTAACGAATGACCAGTAATGACATTAAGATAGCTTTCTAACTTCAGATTACTACTGAAAGTTAACCTTTGACTCAATTTCCAAGGATGGCTTTCATCAAATTCCACCGATAAACGTGTCAGAGCTTTAAATTCTGTTCGCCGTTTCCACACTTATCGAGATGCACACGATTAAGAATAGTACTCAAGTTTCCCTCAAAGGCAAACAGAGATCCTAGGGAACCGTTCCGATCGAATTAGTTGAAAATTAATCCATGCAAAAAACGAACGATGTAGACACTTTGAGTGAAAGAATGAGAAGGACGGGCATTGACCGGAGGGGCCGGTCATTGAGGGCGCACAGTGATAAAAGGTTACCAGTTCCTTCTAGGCACTGTAGAACGAGGGTGCTAAGGTTCTGGGGAGACAGTGATAAAAGGTTACCAGTTCCTTCTAGGCACGGTAGAACGAGGGAGCTAAGGTTCTGGGGAGACAGTGATAAAAGGTTACCAGTTCCTTCTAGGCACGGTAGAACGAGGGAGCTAAGGTTGTGGGGAGACAGGTAAGCGAGGAAGGAAGTAAATCAAAATCTAGTTTTAAACATTTCGTTAATTATCGTCAAAAAATGCTCTTTGTAAATAGAAAGGCGCGAACTGTTTGCAATCTTCACCTTGAGTATTTCTTCCTGCAAATTTTCGTTTTCTCTTTGTTTCTGGTCGAGTTGGTTCCTGAGGGTGACAGACCTCTCTGCCGCCTCTCGGGCTCTCTTTAGGATCTCCCAGTGATCTTTCTCCACCTCCTCTTTCTCCTGGGTGACTTGTTTCAGTTTGCTCTCTGATTCTGCCATCCTCTCCTCGTAGTTTCTCATAAAGTCTCTCATCTCCTCCTCCTTCGCCTCTAAGGTGCAGTAGAGTTGCTTCATCTGGTTCAACAGATCCACTTTTTCTCCTTTTAACCGCTTTCTGTCATTCTTCATTACTGCACAAAAGCAAACAAAGTAGAGATTATTAACAAAATAAAACAAGAAAGCTTTCTTTACTGCCAGGGCAAACTACCGTAATCCAGTTTCAAAGTTACATGCTGACAAAGACCTTATAACATCTTATTAATATATGCTAATATATGCGATATCATATTAATTATACTAATTAATACAATTGGCAAGGAATACAAAGCAATTTGGCCCCACCACCTTTTGAGAAGAAGTTTCTTGATACTTTCGAAAGACCTTAACAACTTTTCAATTAAAGCACCGACCGCCTTACACCCCCGCCCCCCCCCTTCCACCACCCCGAACCTCCATGTTTTGGCTTGTCATCTTAAAAAGGACATGATCCTATGCGAACTACTAACTTGAATCAAAAATGTAACTGTATTACAGTAACATTGGAAGAGAGTTACAGTAAATCTGCAAATTTTGTGTTCATTTTGAAGATCATATATTGCTTTACTACCCAAGATGCATCTAAATGAAATTGCAATATGTATGGGTGGAAAGAAACCATGGCTGACTAAAACAATATATATGTCACCTGAAAACCCCAGATTACAGACAAGATACATATTGAAAACTAAACCACTAATTCCTACCCTTGCAACAGAGTGACATAATAGTGGCAACCATACAATGACTCTACTGGGGGTGGGGTGGGGGGGTGTAAATGCACTCTATCATTGTTCTTAAATTGTGGCCTATTGTGGCCTAATAACAAAAAACTTCCCCCAAAACCAAAACTAAAACCGAAACTGAGACCAAAACTAAAACCAAAACATACTTGGAAACCAACACTAGGGTAGTTGCCAAATGACTCCCTGTGAAAAACAATACACTGCTTGTATGGCATTGTTCTTTAAAACAGTGAAACTTGCTTGCATTTTGCAGGTTTCACAAATTATTACCGATTGGACAACGATTATCTTGCAAACTACACATATTTTTTGGAAGAGAAACAAAGATGACTATTTTCTAGGACTGTTAGTTTCATTTTCAACCACCAGATGCCCGTTAACGCTTCTCGACTTTACTGCAAGTTTGAAGCAAAAAAATGAATGAGTTGCGGTGATTTATTAAACATGGATAAATGACAGTCTATGTAAATGATCCCCTCTTTCCCTGTAAGACACAGCTTGGAATTTCCCATCGAATTTGCCAACCTCTGTGTAGCTATAAATCTTCTAAGATTTTAAATGTTTGGAATTTCTTGTCAGGGCTTGAAGAATCCTTTTAAATGCCAGAGATACACACATGGCAATGGGATTAACACCTGCATGAGTCAAGGGTTGTGGGAGTGAAACATTCTTCAAATGTAGAATCCTCATGGTTAAAGCTGTTTACTAAACAGAATTTCGAACAATCTGATGTAGGCTACGTCCCTGTCTCTTTGAGAAATCTTTATAAAATGGAGGCTTCAGCTGCAAAATTGTGCTACAGTATATTTTGCAAGCCCTGAAACGATGTTGAACGATTTTCAACTTTTTAAGTTGTACTGCACATGCATGCTATAGATTTATGTATCGTACAGTAGGCCTACTCTAGGAATGTTTTTATGTTGTAATATTCTGTTTGCTGGTGGAGGGTGGGGGCGGGGGGGGGAGGAGGGTCATTTTATACTTCCAAGGGTAATAAAGTCCCTCTAGAAATATATGTGGCTGTAACCCTACCAGACATGATGAGCGCAGGCATTGATTTGAGATCAGGCATTGATTTGAGATCAGGCATTGATTTGAGATCAGGCATTGATTTGAGATCAGGCATTGATTTGAGATCAGGCATTGATTTGAGATCAGGCACTGATCTGATCCATTTGATCCAGGCCACCGAGTCTGGGTAGCATTAATTGAAAGGATCGTTTCTTTCCTTAATTTATTTATGAGAAGCTCTTTCAAGTTATTCTAGAAGATACAACAGTGGACAGTAAACTTACAGTATGTATGGCAATTGTTCTTTTTTACAGTTCAGACTTTATCATTTATTATAAATAAAGATCAATTTTGCTTTGGTAAAAGATGGCTTCTTGTGTATTAAATACAGGAAAATATAAAAGGTGTCTGTTAGAAGAAATTTTCAAGACTATTAAAAATTATCAAAATTTAACTTCACTACTCTACAGCATAGCAACCTCCTGGATGCAAGAAGACTGTTTAACAGCTACTGGGTGAAACTTTTTTTTATTGTATTTCTTCCTTCTTTTTCTTCTGAGTTCCAAATGTGAAATTTATATAATTACAGTACTGCAGAGGTCATGTGACAACCCAAGCTGACATTTCCAAGCTATTCCTCAACTTCAAGACTTTTTTTCAGAGGATTGAAATTGGTTCTATCAATATTTTATGAATGTTCACAAAGAAAAAAAAACTTTGTACCACCCTGGGGACCCTCTCCAATAAGCCTTATTAAAGGCTAGCACATTTCACACTTGAAATGTATACCGGCTCATTGCATGAATAAATAATCTTGTCTTTCGCATGGTATTTGCCATCAAGTGATCTTTAGCATTTAAAACTCGTCTAGTTGCCCGTCTTGGTGCCTGCAAAGAAGTTATTTTGCAGCACTTCTTTTCATTTTTGCACTTTTCAAAATTCCCAGTATATCACTAACAATTCTCAACAACAACAAGTGTCTTATCCTCTGTCTCTGGAGAAATCAAAAATTGATTACGAAGCTATTATGATTTCTAAATACCTTCAATTCATCAAGAATATCAATTTATTCTAGGGATGATTTCTATAATAGGTTTCTCTTTTTTCTTTCTTCTTTTTCTTCAAATGTCTGGCTATTTTCCACCATCTCTCTGTTTTGTCATTGAGACACTGAAGAAAATTTGGGATTTATCAAATTTTGATTTTGAACCTGCCAAGGGTTCCTCTCTGTAAAAGACTTTAGTATCAGATGTATGTGTTTGTCATATATATTAAAGCTGAATGTATGTAAGAAAACATTGTACCTCTCACTATGGAATCCAGCACCCTAAAAGCAGTTGATCCAATTCCTTCACACCCTTATCTAGCCTTCAGCAACCCTCTTGTCTGTCTACCTACCTACCTTCCCTCAATGATGCCAATGCACAACAAAATCAAATGTCATAAGGCTGCACATATCAGTGCAAATTTCAAAGAATAGTATAAGTATGTCCTCAAAAGTTAAGTAGGCCCTGCCCCTCTCTGTCCAACCCCCTCCATCCCTCCCACCCCTCACTGCCCCTCCCCCACTTGAACACATGTGCTTGTTCAATGTGTTACATTCTCACTTAGACTTTAGTCAACCGTTCCTCCACTACCATAGAATACGTTAGCCTTCTTTATAACCACCATGATGTCACATTAATAAATTTCCCAGACCCCATATTGATTTTATCTCTGCCTTCAAGCTATCCGAGATCTCTTTAAGCATCGAGTATCCTATGCACATGCAACATATACTGTATTCCTGAGAGATTTACAACGTGTTTAGACATGTTTTTACAGCTTGTACTGCTTGGCTCCTGGTGGTTGGCGAGCCTCTGACGGCATTTCAAAGATTAATCTTCGACGAGAAGTTGGAAACGGTTGATCAGATCTACAGCATACCAAAGCTTAGGACTTTCTCCGAGTATCGAGGGAATCTTTTACTTTCGGAAGGAATGTTGGTTAAAAACATTTGAAAGTTAAATCCAATCAGCGAGAGCCAAAGAATGTAAAGTTTGAAAGCCTTTAATATTCCTCCTTTCAATTTCATCAGTGAACATTGCTTTAACATCAAAGTTGAATCATCCTCCATATTCTTCCTTCATATCCCTACCAATTATTCATATCACCTTACTTGCAAGGCCTTCCTGTGATATCATCAGTTCATAAATTTTTCTCAAAGAAAACCCTCATCATTTGCCTATCCACAACCTTATCCACTTCAATTCCCCCCCCCCCCCCACCTCTCTCCTCCCTATACCCTGAGTTTATCCTACCCCAAATATGTATAGGTAGTGTTGGCCATTTTCTCACACCAATTAATCGCCTTTCAGTGAGAGTTCAGATCAGTTGGGAGTGTATGTACTGGCGTAGTCTCCATTTTTTTTTATCTCTTAACTTCCTCCACCTTCCCCCTACTTCCACCCCTTCCCTTCCCTTGTCCATCCCCATCTCCTACCTCGCGGCAGTTCATATAATTTTCTACGAGAGATGAGCTTGTTAAGTTTTCAAGGGAGAAACCGCCATCACACCCTAGTCAGCGAGTCCCTGTACTACCTTCATGCCCCTCACCTTCATCCATATCCATTTCATATTTACTGCCGTCATTCGCTCCCTCAAATCTCACCCTACACAAAGCCTGACTACCAGGCGCGTAGCGAGGAATTTGCCAAGGGAGAGGCGAAACTGTAGGCAAACTACCCGAGCCGTAGATTCCGCATTGCAAACTATCTAAGCGTAGCGCCACCATTGGTTAGCGCAAAGCGTACAAGAAAATTTTGTCTGAAATTGCCTCCCAGATCGCTGGAAATGGCACTTCCCAGGCCTTGTAAGTTGCATCTTAGCATTTTCTCTTTTGAAATTAATAGCGATATCATAAATACATACATACATACAAAAAAAAAAAAAAAAATGCTCAAGGGGGGGGGGGCTGCCCCCTTGGCCACCCCTTTGGCTAAGCGCCTGCTGACTACTTACTTGTGACGGCTTCTTTTACTTTGACCAGTTCGTGGTCTTTCTGTGTGAGTTGGTTTTTTAAGTCTTCCATGGTCGGGGGTGAATCCACGGGTGTACCCTCCACCGCTTTTATCTCTTTCACCTCCTCCTTCAGCCTCTTGTTTTCTTCTTCCATTTCAGAGAATTTTTCTCTCAGATCTTGGACCTCCTCGTCTTGCAGCATCTGCCATTCTTTAAAAGTAATAAAAAATAAATAGAAAAGACAGTTTTAAGGTTACATTTGATGACAAAGAGGTTTACATCTGATGGCAACACAGTTCAAATCTCATTCAATATTTGTGGTTTCAACAACCATGTTCAGTTGCTATAAACCATTTGTATCATTCCTTAAATGGAAGAATTTACATAAATGTCATATTTACATAACAATGCAAAGGGTAAGAATCAGCACAAAGGTCATATTATACGAATGTTAAACTTCCCTATTAAGTTGCTTTGGAAACTACTCATTTGCTTCATGAAATACTTTTTTCTGTCCAAATGTCACCTTGTTTCAATGGTTACATTCCTTTGTCAAATACTTTGAAAACTTGTTATTATTGTTGTATAGGCACTGTGTCAGGAAGAGAAGTTGCAGTAACTGCAAAATCCTGCTCAGCTAGGACGGATCAAGGACGGATCAATACCAATTTACCAAACAATATGCCATTTGTTTGAAACTGCAGAGCACAAAAGATTCTGTCCTATGCAGCCTGGCTGAAGGATGCTGCAGCCCCCTCAGAGTCCTATTTGTTAACATGGTTCCTTAGGCCATGGGCTAAAAACCATGAAGTTGACATTTTATGATAAGACCATCAGTGACTGCAGAGCACAAAAGTTATGTTCAATACATATATACTATACATACTGCTGTCATGAGGTACTATACACCAACAATACATATATACTATACATACTGCTGTCATGAGGTACTGTACATCAACAATACATATATACTATACATACTGCTGTCATGAGGTACTGTACATCAACAATACATATATACTATACATACTGCTGTCATGAGGTACTGTACATCAACAATACATATATACTATACATACTGCTGTCATGAGGTACTGTACATCAACAATACATATACTATACATACTGCTGTCATGAGGTACTGTACATCAACAATACATATATACTATACATACTGCTGTCATGAGGTACTGTACATCAACAATACATATATACTATACATACTGCTGTCATGAGGTACTGTACATCAACAATACATATATACTATACATACTGCTGTCATGAGGTACTATACACCAACAATACATATATACTATACATACTGCTGTCATGAGGTACTGTACATCAACAATACATATATACTATTCATACTGCTGTCATGAGGTACTGTACATCAACAATACATATATACTATACATACTGCTGTCATGAGGTACTGTACATCAACAATCCATATATACTATACATGTACTGCTGTCATGAGGTACTGTACATCAACAATACATATATACTATACATACTGCTGTCATGAGGTACTGTACATCAACAATACATATATACTATACATACTGCTGTCATGAGGTACTATACATCAACAATCCATATATACTATACGTAGTGCTGTCATGAGGTACTATACATCAACAATCCATATATACTATACGTAGTGCTGTCATGAGGTACTATACATCAACAATCCATATATACTATACGTACTGCTGTCATGAGGTACTATACATCAACAATCCATATATACTATACATGTATTGCTGTCATGAGGTACTATTAAGTCAACAATACATATATACTATACATGTACTGTCATGAGATACTGTACATCAACAATACATATATACTATACATACTGCTGTCATGAGGTACTATACACCAACAATCCATATATACTATACATGTACTGCTGTCATGAGGTACTATACACCAACAATCCATATATACTATACATGTACTGCTGTCATGAGGTACTGTACATCAACAATACATATATACTATACATACTGCTGTCATGAGGTACTGTACATCAACAATACATATATACTATACATACTGCTGTCATGAGGTACTGTACATCAACAATACATATATACTATACATACTGCTGTCATGAGGTACTATACACCAACAATACATATATACTATACATACTGCTGTCATGAGGTACTATACACCAACAATCCATATATACTATACATGTACTGCTGTCATGAGGTACTGTACATCAACAATACATATATACTATACATACTGCTGTCATGAGGTACTGTACATCAACAATCCATATATACTATACATGTACTGCTGTCATGAGGTACTGTACATCAACAATCCATATATACTATACATGTACTGCTGTCATGAGGTACTGTACATCAACAATCCATATATACTATACATGTACTGCTGTCATGAGGTACTGTACATCAACAATACATATATACTATACATACTGCTGTCATGAGGTACTGTACATCAACAATACATATATACTATACGTACTGCTGTCATGAGGTACTGTACATCAACAATCCATATATACTATACATGTACTGCTGTCATGAGGTACTGTACATCAACAATACATATACATACTATACATACTGCTGTCATGAGGTACTGTACATCAACAATCCATATATACTATACATGTACTGCTGTCATGAGGTACTGTACATCAACAATACATATATACTATACATACTGCTGTCATGAGGTACTATACATCAACAATACATATATACTATACGTACTGCTGTCATGAGGTACTATACACCAACAATCCATATATACTATACATGTACTGCTGTCATGAGGTACTGTACATCAACAATACATATATACTATACATACTGCTGTCATGAGGTACTGTACATCAACAATACATATATACTATACATACTGCTGTCATGAGGTACTGTACATCAACAATACATATATACTATACATACTGCTGTCATGAGGTACTATACACCAACAATCCATATATACTATACATGTACTGCTGTCATGAGGTACTGTACATCAACAATACATATATACTATACGTACTGCTGTCATGAGGTACTGTACATCAACAATCCATATATACTATACATACTACTGTCATGAGGTACTGTACATCAACAATACATATATACTATACATACTGCTGTCATGAGGTACTATACATCAACAATCCATATATACTATACATGTATTGCTGTCATGAGGTACTATTAAGTCAACAATACATATATACTATACATGTACTGTCATGAGATACTGTACATCAACAATACATATATACTATACATACTGCTGTCATGAGGTACTATACACCAACAATCCATATATACTATACATGTACTGCTGTCATGAGGTACTGTACATCAACAATACATATATACTATACATACTGCTGTCATGAGGTACTATACACCAACAATACATATATACTATACATACTGCTGTCATGAGGTACTATACACCAACAATCCATATATACTATACATGTACTGCTGTCATGAGGTACTATACACCAACAATCCATATATACTATACATGTACTGCTGTCATGAGGTACTGTACATCAACAATACATATATACTATACATACTGCTGTCATGAGGTACTATACACCAACAATACATATATACTATACATACTGCTGTCATGAGGTACTGTACATCAACAATCCATATATACTATACATACTGCTGTCATGAGGTACTATACACCAACAATACATATATACTATACATACTGCTGTCATGAGGTACTATACACCAACAATCCATATATACTATACATGTATTGCTGTCATGAGGTACTGTACATCAACAATCCATATATACTATACATGTACTGCTGTCATGAGGTACTGTACATCAACAATACATATATACTATACATACTGCTGTCATGAGGTACTATACACCAACAATACATATATACTATACATACTGCTGTCATGAGGTACTATACACCAACAATCCATACTATACATGTACTGCTGTCATGAGGTACTGTACATCAACAATACATATATACTATACATGTACTGCTGTCATGAGGTACTATACACCAACAATCCATATATACTATACATGTACTGCTGTCATGAGGTACTGTACATCAACAATACATATATACTATACATACTGCTGTCATGAGGTACTATACACCAACAATACATATATACTATACATACTGCTGTCATGAGGTACTATACACCAACAATCCATATATACTATACATGTACTGCTGTCATGAGGTACTGTACATCAACAATCCATATATACTATACATGTACTGCTGTCATGAGGTACTGTACATCAACAATACATATATACTATACATACTGCTGTCATGAGGTACTGTACATCAACAATACATATATACTATACATGTACTGCTGTCATGAGGTACTGTACATCAACAATCCATATATACTATACATGTACTGCTGTCATGAGGTACTATACATCAACAATCCATATATACTATATATGTATTGCTGTCATGAGGTACTGTACATCAACAATCCATATATACTATACATGTACTGCTGTCATGAGGTACTGTACATCAACAATACATATATACTAGACATACTGCTGTCATGAGGTATTGTACATCAACAATACATATATACTATACATACTGCTGTCATGAGGTACTATACATCAACAATCCATATATACTATACATGTACTGCTGTCATGAGGTACTGTACATCAACAATACATATATACTATACATACTGCTGTCATGAGGTACTATACATCAACAATCCATATATACTATATATGTATTGCTGTCATGAGGTACTGTACATCAACAATCCATATATACTATACATACTACTGTCATGAGGTACTGAACATCAACAATACATATATACTATACATACTGCTGTCATGAGGTACTGTACATCAACAATCCATATACATACTATACATACTGCTGTTATGAGGTACTGTACACATCAACAATACATACTGTATATACTATACATACTGCAGACATGTGCACAAGTTCTAAATCCTGCAGATCTGACTCATCCTTTGACATTTAAATGCCTTTTCCAAATATAAATCTAACAAATGAATTACAGTGTTTATGTTTTCATACCTTCCTCACATTTCAAACTATGTGAGGCAATACTAGGAATATAAACAATTGATTTCAAAACATCCTGAGTACTTGGAAAAAGTGACACGGACTCGGACTGGTAGTGGTATTCTAAAGGTCATGTGTCAGATAATCGATTCACATTGAATACAGAAATTCAAACTTTATCATTCTTTACATAAATAGTGACAAGTTTTATAATATCTTTCAATAATTACGTGACTGAGGGCAGTGAATTTGAGGTCCTTTCTTTTTGTACGATGTTGTCAAATTTGTATGCTTTGGGCATGAATGCAATAATAATATTTAGAGGGACAGACATATTTAAGATGGGAGGTGATGTACATATATATATCCAAGCATCATGCTGTCATGGAGGTGTAATAATTGTGGCTAAGAGATGCACCATCTCTAAAGTTTTCTCCACTTCTAACCTTTATTATCCTGAGGTACGTCCGTGACCATGTCTTCTAAGGTTTGTTCTCCTGACAGTCCTTTATTTTTGTCTTCTAAGTCTTGCCTAAGAGCACTCACTTCCTGATTGGTATCCTGTAGAGTTGAACAGAAAAATACATAAAAGAGGAGGCAGGAAAAAAAAAACCAGCAACTGTTATCTCATTAATTTCTGAATAATTTGGCAAGTTCCTAAAGATACACTGTAAGGGAGAAAATGCTGAAATGAAAGACGGAGAAAGCAGAGGCAAAGAAATTATCGACTTAGCTTCTGGGAGAAGGAACATAATGGAAAAGGGCACGGTGGAGGCCAGGAGGAGGCTATGAAGAAAATGTCAGCGGGCTCCAAGATGTGTTAATGTTGAAGGGAAAGTACAGAAGTGCTGTTGATGAAGATGGATCAAATGGGAAGTAGGAACAAGCAGTGGTTGGAAGAGGGAGTGGGATGGGGGTAGGAGGGATGAGGGAGGAGGAGGGGTGGGGTAGGAGGTTGGGTAGAGGGAGAGTGGGTTGGAAGGTAACATTAGTCAATCTTCTTTATGTGATAAGACAGGTTGATTACCAGATGGGCTAACCCTATAACATTACTACCAAGCTCACTACATAATAACACCAGAGCTCATCAGTTAATTGCTGGTCGGGTACAGACATATATTTCAGAGACACACATAATTGCACACACAAGCATCGTCGCCAGGCGCGAATCCCATCACAATTTCTTTAATTGTTTGATGAAATCAAGTAGATCGAGAGCTGCCAACCTACAGCCGACGATGACGGCGTGTATTAAGAAATTACAGGCTCCTCTCTGAGTGAAATCTAAACATCCGTAAGTGTATTAGGATTGGCGAAGGTCTTGACACTCTCAAGCGTAAAGTTACCGTTGACGTCACGTGAATGCATTGGGAGGATGAAATCGGCTCCAGACTGTATTTACGCTAAGTTTAGACGATACAAATACAACCGATATAACAAGAGCCCAAGGGCACTGTGGTTCCTTGCTTGGGGTATATGACAATACACATAATATTATCAAGCAAGATTGGGCTCAAATAGTCCAAGTAATTGTGGTCCTACATGTACGCATAAAGTAACCAACACTATAGCCAACACTTTTGTGATCACAAAATGTGATCGGATTTTTTATCAAAAGGCACTTTTGAGATCTAAATATGGCGTCGAAAATGTAAGAAGTATAAGGTCACCTACAAGCGGGTCAACAGATATGATAACATTGGTGACCACAGATGACATGACCTTTAAGTATGAAAATGTTCCACCACCCCATTCACAACTTGTCCCAAATTATCAACCGTGTCACACCTTGGTATTGGGATTTAATTGCATTAAATGTCTAAAAATTAACTTTGAACTTGTATACATAACTTCACACACAAAGGTCACCCGTAGGTCAACCAATTGACATTTTTGATCGGTGAGACCTAAACGGAGCATCAAAACTGTAAAAATTCAAACATGTTTTCTTTGCCCATTTTCTCCCCCCAAAATACTAGTTTTTTAACATTAGCTGACCTTTGGTGACCTTGGACCACATGACCGCTAAGTTTGAAAATATTCCCCTATACCATTCGCAACTTGTCCAAAAAAATCAACCTTGTCACACCTTGGCACTGGGAGTTATTGCATGAAATGTCTGAAAATTAACTTTGACCTCCTATAACTTCACACACAAAGCTCATCCAGGGGTCAACCTATTGACATTTATGATCAGAAGGTACCTTTAACATCTGAAAATAGCATCGAAACTGTAAAAATCCCCAAAACACGAAAAGGTCACCAGAGGTCAAATTGAGGTCAAGGGTCACCCAGATGTGGGTGGACAACTGGATTACGTAGAAGCAACTCCCAACCCTAACTGACAATTCGTTCTCAAGTTATCGCAAAAATACTAGTTTTTTAACATTAGCTGACCTTTGGTGACCTTGGACCACATGACCGCTAAGTTTGAAAATATTCCCCTATACCATTCGCAACTTGTCCAAAAAAATCAACCTTGTCACACCTTGGCACTGGGAGTTATTGCATGAAATGTCTGAAAATTAACTTTGACCTCATATAACTTCGCACACAAAGGTCACACGGGGGTCAACCCATTGACATTTATGATCAGAAGGTACCTTTAACATCTGAAAATAGCATCGAAACTGTAAAAAATCCACAAAACACAAAAAGGTCACCAGAGGTCACCAGAGGTCAAATTGAGGTCAAGGGTCACCCAGAAGCGGGTCGACAATTGGATTACATTGAAGCAACTCCCAACCCTAACGGACAATTTGTTCTCAAGTTATCGCAAAAATACTAGTTTTTTATCATTAATTGACCTTTAGTGACCTCGGATCACATGACCGTTAAGTTTGAAAATATTCCCCTATACCATTTGCAACTTGTCCCAAAATATCAACCGTGTAATACCTTGGCACTGGGAGTTATTACACTAAATGTCTGAAAATTAACTTTGACCTCATATAACTTAACATACAAAGGTCACCTTGGGTCAACTTATTGACATTTTTGATCGGTGAGACCTAAATAGAGCATCAAACTATACAAATTCAAACATTTTTTTCTTTGCCCATTTTCTCCTCCCAAAATACTAGTTTTTTAACATTAATTGACCTTTGGTGACCTCGGATCACATGACCGTTAAGTTTGAAAATATTCCCCTATACCATTTGCAACTTGTCCAAAAATATCAACCACGTCACACCTTGGAACTGGGAGTTATTGCATTAAATGTCTGAAAATTAACTTTGACCTTGTATAACTTCGCACACGAAGGTCGCACGGGTGTCAACCCATTGACATTTTTGATCGGAAGGTACCTTTGGTATCCAAATCTTGCATCAAAACCAAACATTTTCTTTTTTGCTCGTTTCCTCCCAAAATAAGCACATTTTTTCTAATGTGACCTTTGACCTTTTGACCTTGGTTTCAAATGTAGTTTAATCTCCTGATTCCAAAAAACAAAACGACAAGTCTGTACAACCATCCTAACTCCGACCGAAAAACTTTGACCCCATATAACTTTGCACATAAAGGTCACACGGGGTCAACCTATTGACATTTATGTTCAGAAGGTACCTTTGACATCTGAAAATAGCATCAAAACTGTAAAAATCCCCAAAAACACGTAAAGGTCACCAAAGGTCAAATTGAGGTCAAGGGTCACCCAGGTGCGGGTCGACAATTGGATTACATTGAAGCAACTCCCAACCCTAACGGACATTTCGTTCTCAAGTTATCGCAAAAATACTAGTTTTTTATCATTAATTGACCTTTGTTGACCTCGGATCACATGACCGTTAAGTTTGAAAATGCTCCCCTAACCAGTTCACAACTTGTCCCAAAATATCAATCTTGTCGCACATTGGCACTGGGAGTTATTGCAGTTTTAATAATTTCGGTTTTTGGACCATAACTGACCTTTGGTGACCTTTGTGGGCACCAGAAACAATAGGGCACACCTTCTCCATATGGTGGATCTATAGTCCAAGTTTGGCCTCAATCCAACATTCCCTTATTGAGATAGAGCGTACCCAAGCAAGTGTCACAGACACACACACACACACACACACATACATACATACATACATACATACATACACACACACACACGCCAACCTGACTGCATAGGTTCCTTTTGCTAAAGCAAGGAACCAAAAACCAGCTCTTTTACACTGCCTTCAATTCAACTGTCAAATCAAATCCATCTGCAACAATGTTTCTCAATGTACTGTACAGTGACAATCCTGTAGAGGATACATTACATTTACAGAGTATGAATATTGTACAAGAAAATGATAGGGATAAATTCTTCACCAACCGTATTTCGATGAGACACAGAAGGTTACAGTACTGTATTGTTCAGTAAAGTATAGTACAGTGCATTGCAGTATAGGCCTATTAATGTACATGGCTGTTCTAATTCCCAAGACTGGAGTGAAGAAAGAAGTCAAAATTTGTTCTAAAATTTGTTTAAAAAAAAAAAAAATTATTATATATAACCAAAGCACTGTTGGCATATTCCAGATATCTTGCAATGGTCACCTTTGTACCTTTCAACATTTCTAGAATATGTTCTGCATTACCAACAGTCAGAATATTCTATAGGTTACTTTGTTAGCCTGTGAATTATACCCGAAGACATGGCCCTGCCTTATAGGGTTTTGTTGTATTGTGACAGTCTGCAACCTATGGGCCGTGACCCCTACGTTTGATCTTGTGACTGTTTGGGTCACAAGATCATTTCAGAAATCACAGAAGAAAAGGGAGGTAGTACCCTGTGCCGATCTCAGGATTGTATTATTCGCAAATAACTGTAATTCACCACATAAAACATCCAAAAATTCCAATAACCAAAATATTTGCGATAATTTCGTTTAAACAAATCGAAGCCATGACAGCTCAATGAATCTACCATACATATTGAGTTATTAACTAGTCTATGTTTCATTGTTAAACCTTATGTCACAATAGCATACAGTAGGTGTTAGGAGGGGGAGGGATTTATGGAGCAGGATTATTTTACCGGGAGGGATTTATGAGGCAGGATCATTTTACCCACAAATCAAGGATAAAACTTGCAGTAGCCTCACAAATAGAAACACTTGCCACATTTGTTTACACTTAATTTGGCCCCAAAATAACTGAATCATCTAAATGACCTTTATCCTATACACCAATGCACCAAAAGGTATCTAAAGGATACTACAGGATTAACGTTTCCTGAGAATATGGAAAGGGTGGCTTTCTCAACCAGCAGTACTTGCATAACAAATGGTGTTAAAAACTATATGCATTTCAATACAAATTACAACAGTACATAAGCCACTCTGGTCCCTCAGAATGCACGGTAGTAATCATCCATCATGAATGTCTTAGTCATCATTCACCTAAAGGTGTGATATCACTTAGAGTTTGTCTTCCTAAACACAAGAATCTCCTTTGGTCTCACGGATTGGAAATAAAACCCTGCTCCTCGTTCGTATCCATTACAAAATCCATTAACGTCCACTTCTCGCCCACCGCGCGACGTTATATAACTCCACAAATCATGCGTTAATGTCCAACGGCCACTCGAAGCACAGTCGGAGGTCTGCTGACGAGATTTCCCCGAGTCCAACGATCTCTTTTAACGCCAGAGATTGCAGAGCTCTCCTCCACCGAAAGGACGCTTGCAGCTTCGCGCAGCGTCCGGTTGATGACATCAACTCGGTCAGAACGTTGAACCCTGCCGTGGTCTTAACTTCGCTAGTTCAGGGTCTTGTTCATTACCGTCAAACAAGCTTAAAAAACTGAGGATTTTTTGTTTTCTCTTCTCTTCTTCTTCTTTTTCGTTTGCCTGATCACGGTTGACTTGAGTACTCGCCCAGAGATGACTTAATCATCCGTCTGTACTTGAAAGTGTGAAGAACGATCATCAACTGTTCTTTGCTTAAGATACCTCCAGGTAATAATTAAGTGATTCATCTCTCACACTAGAGTACTACGTGATCCATAGAAAAGAACGCTACCCGGCATCGGTAATCTCTTCGAGAGTCATCCAGTCAAGTCTTCTTGACTATAGACCGCCAAGCTTTGGAGTTTGCATGTTTTTGTTTTTTTTGCCAGGTGTAATCAATTTTGCAAATTATTACCACCAGATGTAATTATTCAACCAGATACTCATAAAGACATCTTCACAACTGTTTAAGTTTCTCTCTTTAACTTTTTATATATTTTCAGGTCAGAAAACTATAAAATAAATATCATTATTTACTTATTTGTAGAGCATCTCCAATATGAGTCTACGCCACATTTCTGTGGTACTGTATCTGTATGTAAACTTTAAAATAAGTTTTTATAATGTATGTGCAAATATTCAGTAGGTTCAAAGCATGGGACTACTGTATATCATATGTACTAGGGTGTTTTATAATCTCAGAGCAAAACCATCGATAAGAATATCAAAGTTCTCGCGACGGATGTTGACAGAAAGACCAAAACTCCAGATTCGTAATTCACTTAGAAATTATGAGAAGAGGGAAATAATTAATTCATTACCAAAGGTGTTGCGTGAGTCATAGTGTCGTAAAATGGAGGTAGACGCTGTGATGCTAATTGAATGCATTTATGCAGTGGGTCTGGCATGCGGACGGACAGTGTGCACACTAAAACGTACAAGTATGCAAGACCGAATGACACGTAGTATCACCGTGGGAACCAGGACTCATGCAGTAGGGATATAAAACACACTGAATATCCAAACTGTATCAAGACAGATCAAATGAAACTGTTCTAAATGAGAAAATTCGATGATGAACAGCTTCAGTACATGATACCCCATTGATAGGGTATTAGTAACCAGTTATTACTGGTAGATCCTGAATGCATAGTTGATGGAAGGGCCTAGCAGGATTTTTTTTTTGGGGGGGGGGAGGGGGGCCCAATACTTTTCTAGGGGGGGCATGCACAACCTACTTTCTACATTTTTTTTTTTGGGGGGGGCATGGAAGATACTCTTTTGGGGAGGTGGAATTAGTTACATTATTATATATTGACCAGTTTCATCCTTGCGGCGATCTTAGGAAAGTAAAGTTTGCTTCTTTCACCACGCAGACAATTGACCATGAGATTGAAAATGAGATTGCATGCTAAACTGTACCAGTGTACCTTTAGTCATTATAGCCATAAATACACTGACAGTTAACACAACAGGGAGCTGTCCAAAATACATCCTTCCTTTTCGGTAGAATTTACTTCTGATGCCCTATTTTGGAAGGATGACCTTGTTTGAATTTTAATTCTGGTATATTTAATCTTCCCTTGAGTAGTGTTGATAGTATAGGTTCTGAACATTTGTCACAATTACTACAACTTACAGTAGGTTTTGTCGATAAGGTGTAAACTCCAAAACTTCCTGGTTTGGATACTGGTTTGCATAGAGGGCGAGCAGTGTTAAAAGGTTAGTTCATTCTAGGCACGGTAGAACGAGGTGCTAAGGTTGTGGGGAGACAAGTAAGCGCAGAACAAAGTAAATCTGTGTGACTCTTGTAGTAAAATTACCACTGCAGGAATCCCCTCAACTGATGAAAAACACTTGAAAATAAGTAGGTGATGACCCTAGAATCAAGACGATATACCTATATAGAGTGTAAATCCCCAACCCGGGTTTTGATATTTACAAGCTCACCTACTGTACGAGTCCATCTCCTCGCTAGAGTCTCTTCATTAGCAGTCTCTCTCTCTCTCTCTAGAGTGAACTGGTAAATGTATAACAGTAGAGCATATGATCTATAGCATAGATTCCAGTGAATTGGTATCCTTTCAGTACTGTACGTCCTTATCCATGAAAATGTTGCAACTTTGTGACAAATTACATACATTTTGAGAGTCGATGCCAAAATGATACAAAGTATAAATTACATTATGATATCATCATAACCCTGTCTTTAACAATTACCAACAACTTGAACCTCCCACAACAATTGCTTGAGGTATCCCACACACTTCCCAGAGTCACATGATCTATTACTGTACATCATATATACAAATGCTAATGTACAGCTTCCTTCCCAAGAGTACTATGTTTGTACATACAGTAATTCGCATCCTGTAAGAGTTTTTCAACTTTCTGTGTACTGTACATTTACCGTAAGTCTGAAATGAATTTCTAACAGTTCATCTGTTTTTTTTCCTACCTCCATTCATAAAGTTACCTCTTTTTTATATTTTTGCACTTGTTTCTGTATATTTGCATTAATACAAAAAATTTGGTATAAAAATCGACCATATTGAGATATTAAATTTAAAGTGATGTATTTATATTATAGACCTGATATTACCTGTAATGAACTGTGACATTGTTTTCCACACTGATGGATCCACACGAGGGAGACATTTTAAGGCACCGTCATTTCCATGCATTAGACAACTGACCTATTTTAGTAAATCCCCATCGCAAATGGCCAAATTGATTGAGAACATTTTGAAATATTTGATTTTGCTCAGGCAGGCACAAGTCATTTAATAAAATGTCTGAATTAGATTGAAATAAAAAAGGATGGTCCACTCAGGAGTAAAATTTTACTTTTGGCTGATGTAAGAGGACTTCCCGTACAGCAGGTATTATAAAGCATCTAGGTGGGATTAGCATTCGGTCACTTCCGACTGTTTTCCAGATATCAAAAGTTGAAGGAGCAGGATTTGTTTTTCTTTCAAACTACTGTATTTATCATGCAAGGTGTGCCTTCTCATAATCCCACACACACACACACGCGTACATACTGTACTATAAACTATGCATAATGAGGGCACTTCACCCCACACTTATTTCCTGTTTACAAAGAGTAGATTTTGTTGATTTTGTATCTTGTTTTATGGATCACATGTAACCGATGTGTCCATTTAACTGGGTCAAACGTCTCGGAAAACCACTTGATTGGTGTTAGGTGAACTCACTGGCCTGGTTATAAATATAGACTTACTGTAGTACTTTTAGTATTGACAACTTTGATCAATGACAATTATATAAACTATTCTTAATGGTTTTAAATAACCAAGTTAAAACCAATAAGTTGTTGTTTTTCTTGTAACATGACTATACGTTTATACGTAACCACTGATTCAATACGAAGCAGCAGGGTGTTGTCCCTCATACTTCCTTTAAAATTTGACTACTTCATTATTTCGGTACTAAAAGGGAGACACAAAACGCAACCAATGTCACTGGTCTATGTGGTAGCGATACTGTTACAACTCTCATGAATAACTTCCCTAAACAGATAAGAAAAATCTTATTCCATTTAGCAGACACCACAGATTTAATGATCCTTCACACTGAAGACTTGATCAAGTCTAATAATATTACATCATCGAGCTACATGTGCTTCAATTTATTATGTTTTCTTCATTTCTCTATTATCATGTTTGTTGTCGATAATTCAGATTGTTTTTACCAAAGCTGAATCAAAAATATTGAAGCTCCTAACATGACCGAATAATGGCAATATACGTCAACACAGTAATTATTATTGAAAATATCAGTTCTAGAAAAACAAAGAGTAAAATAATAGAACAAATTCCCACATTTGAATGGCTCTATGACATCACAGATATACAAAATGACAGCCACTGGATATGAGTTTTACTGACATAGAAACAAACGAAACAGATTTGTTCTTAGCTGTTTGGGGTGAGTTGTCCATTATAAAGAACTCTGTCATATGATTTAAAGATGATGTGGTTCGGTTTGTGTCCCCTTCAAGCTCATTTTCATAATTCAGTATAATTCCAACGGCCCCCCCCCCTCACTGACCCACCATGTCCTGGTAATAACCCGACTTCATCTATCTTCCAAACCTACCATTCATGCAACGTTTACTGTCTGTTATCTGCTCATGTGCAGTTTGCAAAATGCCAGTAAAAGTTATATATACAAGGTAGCAAGCAGATAACAGCTGAGCCTGTATAATTTACCTTTTCAATTTCTAATTAAATGCAGAACTTTACCTATACAATATACCATTGACTACATGTAGTGTAAACCCACAGATATGCTGTTAGTACAGTATTCTCATGTTAGCCCATTGATGTCTTCCATCTTAAATTACCGATGCTATGATTAATTAATTAATCTAAAAATAACAAACAATTAGATACAGAGCCTTGATTGACTACCAGGCAAGGTCACGCCGATGAGCTACCCGGCGCTCGTAAATGGCGTACATAAATCAAAAGATCTATTAGAGTTTCAAGCTGTAGTAAAGTACAGGTTAGAAATGATTGAGTATTCAACAGAGAAATGACAAACATTTATCGTTAAAGCAGATCTTGTACTTTGTTTCTAAGATGAGTTTCTCTATGCTAATTGATGCAAAAATACAAGGAAAATAATGGATCATTAGATATCGACTATGCATGTTTAATTTCAAATAGCGAAGTGTAAAAACTTTTTAAAGTTGTTTTTTAACTTTCCCAATTCAGTGATTCAAGTTATAATTATGAAAAGTGTCTGGATATGACTAAAGGTTTAGAACCAAATGGAATCATTACGGCTTATGCATTAATGTACATTTTGTAAAAAAAAAAAAAATTTTGAGGGTTTGTTTTGTTTATAATGATCAACTGAACTCTTATTTGGAATAAAGATTCAGCAGGTTTGGTAAAACTGTTGACAAAATCCAAAAACAATCACCAGAGTGGAGATAACGACGGAAAAACGTTGCAAATAATCTTGATAGAAAGATTGCATTGTTTCCTTACTAATGGTAGATTTGGAAAGAGGACTTAAGTGGGCGGTGCCCGGAGAGTGAGGGCTCCGTGCTAAAACGTTCCAATGTGTAGTTTAGGTAGATATGAAAGTGCAGCTGTGGCTTGGAGACAGGTAAGAACTAAATCTCAAGAAGCTCCTTTACCACAATGTCTTAAAAGGTCATCTGTGTTGGCCCCACATTTTAGCAAGCACAGAGTTGTAAAAAAAATTTCAAGTACTTTCCAAGTTTTCAAGTACTTTCCAAGAGGCCCTAATAGTCATCCATGTTCTTTCCAGACACAGAGAGAGGAGTGTTCAATTAAGACATTTTAAAATTCTCAGTAAGGCAAAATGCTATAAGGGTTATACAATAAAGTGTTTGTTGAAATCTGAGCATTACTGACCATTATTCGATTATCTGGCATATTTAGGGGCAACATATACTAATGACCTATATAAATGGCACATTAAGTAAATGCACTTTGTCTATGATCATATTATAAGCAATTTGCTGTCAATTAATATTGCGAGTTGACTTCAGTTTTGCTTTCACATTTATTAATTAATCCTGTCTCTGCACGTGTCACAAAATCTCAACTTATTAAAGAATGTCGATAAGGAAAACTTTCACAACTTCCTAGTGTTCGAGGCAGAATCCTGGGGAAGCCTATTACTTGCAGAAACATGAAAGATGTCATAGTCTGGAGAATATAAACGCATTAAAAGAGGCACAATGTTCTTCAAGTCATCGGTCTCGTCTCGTCCAAATTTAACTCAGAATGTTGCTTTGAGAATACAATTGGGAATATCTAATCACATTACAGGGACTATAGTTAGTGTTCAAATTGTATATAGCAGTTTTGAAGGCACTGAATCTGGTCTCTTATAATCCTGTATATACCATGATTTCCTGGGCACAACCACTACCATAAACCTTAGTACTTGTACTACAGCCAATTTGACCTTTCTGTATAGCATCTCAGTACATGATACTGGATAAATTATTGACTGCGACAGAGAGAGTAAATAAATGTACTGCTGTAGTTAGTAATTAACACAAATTCTCCAATCAAACTTAGACTGCATTGCACTCCCTACATACAATTAATACACCAAATACAGATTATTGTCAGTATAGAAGACCCTGACTGTTTTTGTACATATAATTACTTTTGTGTTCACCCTGCTCATTAACCTATCTGTATTCTCTGCTTGTATTTTGTCCCCTGTATTTTCTGTTTGTCATTCAGCCTCTGAAGAAGATCCTGCTAGGATCGAAACGTCAGTACCACTTACTTTTACACACGTCTATAACTACAGTATGCTATTCAAAATAACTTTACATTCCATATTTAAAGAATTAAAGTTTTTAAACTTTCCAATTTACCACTTTTCATTTGAGATTATATTATACCTCACCTTATAACCAGGTCACCAGGTCACTCTAAGCGCTGCATGAGCGAGACAACAGTTGTTTTGGAGAGACAGGTAAGTGAGGAAGCAGAGTAAATTAACCACCAAAATCTATACATTTTTCATATAAACCTTACTTTCACTCATTTATCAATTTCCTGTCAATATTTATGAGAACTTGAAAGACTTTTGTCATTCAACATAGAAACCTGTTGTCATATTTCAATGACTGTATACACTCGAAAGAAAATCCCCATAATTGGTCTTACAACAGCGAAATGAAATAAACAAGAGAGGCAAAAAAAAAAAGAGGAAAAAGAAGAAAGAAAAAAGAAATTGGGTAACTCACACTTACGGCTAGGGATGTACCAATTTTGGAAGCAAATTTTTCTTTTTCATCTACCATTCTTCTGAATTTAATCTGAGCATCCACCAAGAGCCTTCTCATCAACGAGAGACTGGACTTCAAAGTATCCCGCTCGGGGCCTGGCAGAGTCTCTGATTCATCCACGCCGTTGTTGTCGCATTCCGAGGACTTGGGCGTGAATATGAACTGAACAATTTGATCGTTGAGCGTGTCTAACGACTGGATAGCTGCGTGGAGAGGGGGGGGAAAAAAATGAAATTAGAGGCAAAAATTAAGCAACTTTCAGAAAAAATATTTCAAAGATCAAGGGGCGAGCGTTATGCCGCAAGAATGAGCACCGGGTAATCGACGACAAAAGAAAAAAATTGTTAACTGACGTTTTGAGTGGCAGAATCATTTCGAACGGAGCAGTTAATTTCTCTAAGTGGAAAAAAATTAAAGAAAGACTGTTTGATACATGTGTGTTTATTGGTGCAAACTAAGCACTATATAAAGCTTCATGCAAAATCTATTCATTAAATTATGAAGTGCATAATTGTGGATATACTGTATTTTCTCTGCAAAGAAACGTGAAAATTTATCACCTGTGTCATGTTAACCACTTAATCCAATACAGAAAATCTTTTACATCTGACAATTTCAATGTAATTACATTAATTAATACTTTGTTCGTTTGCAAATCTTATAAATACAACTTATTCTCTCATTTCATTGGTTCTGGTGTGATTTTGATGGACTATTGGTATTCCACAGATGATAATCTTCCTGTTCTTTTATTTTATCCTTAAATGGTCCAATATGGCAACAAAAACAGCAAGAACAGTTACTATAGCAACAGCTGAAGTTGCTATATTTACATTATTTGTTTTGTATAATTCCCATTCAGACCAAATCTGCTGTGTACAGTAATGCTATAGTACAATTATAATCACTAGAAATGCTATTTATACTAATATACTAAATATATATTTGTACCATAAGTGGTATAAAATTGATCAATAACTACTACGTACAGTATTAAACTTGTCCTGTACAGTGTGCCTATTTATAATCTAGGGTTAACATACATCCTGTTTAGTCGGAATTGTCCCATTTTTTGCAACAAAAGTTTTATTGTCCTGTCGGTAAGTTGAATGGGTTCCATTTCTTTGAAGGTCTTTGTGATGATCATAATTGTCACTATTTTTACCATATTCATGCAAACTAAAAATAAAATATATACATTATACACAGCGCTTTGCATCATTGAACTCTTCGGTAGCATGATATAATCGTTTCCAACACACAAACATGGTTGATATCTACATATAGACGGTAGCCCAACAAGCTTGATAGGAAAAGCTGTGTAACCTGGGCTACATACGTTAATACAAGTGCTCACACTAACATTAATGTAGCTATGCACAGTTTTCCATGATATATATGATGTGTATTATAACACTCATTAAAGTCCAACATGTTCACCCCCTTCCCCTACTAAGACCCCTCACCAGGACCAAAATATGGAAACATTGCTGTAACTTGATTACATGAATGGATATCCATGCAATATTATTCATAATTATTCTGATTATCATAAATACATAATTCTGTCAAATTACTATTACTGTGCATAATACTGTATGCTCCCACAGAGTTCTAATGCTAAAAGATGAAACAGTAAACACAGAGAGACATAACAGTTATACACAGTAATAAATATCAAACGACACAGGATAATTGCATAGAAATGTTCGGTATTATTTAGTATTGTATTTAGTATCTTAATTATCCCATTTTGTTCAAATCCAGACGACAGTGGCCATCTATATGTATTAGACATGACAACCTATGTCAGACTGACATTGATTTCTTTTTCCAATAAATTTCCTCTACCATCATATATTATTCCAACATGTTTTAATTGTTATATGAATCAGAGAACAAACAGATCTATAACTAATTTCAATGTACTGTACCATATAAATGCTTAGGTACGAACGAAAACAATTCCATACACTTTAGCTTTAGTTCAGACAAAAAAAAGGATACTTTTAATAGCAAAAACATTTTTTTCCTTACCTTTATAATAAAAGAATGACATTGATAACTAGATCTGCATCAAACTTGAATGAAAACTGTTATTTGGTTGGATGGAAAACAGTTACACTATACTGCACTGTATGCAAAGCGAATATTAATTGCTCACGATATTGGCCAGTACTATAGAGGTCAAAGCACTATACACATCTGCACAATCTTGATGACTTTGAATGATCAACTCAAAAAGCAAAATTTTCCCACTCTCCAATACATTAGCTGGTCAATACGTAGGTAACTGTTACTTTTATACTGAAATTTATCGTTCTCACGGCAACTACTAGCCAATTACCTCAATCTAATGGTCATGTGATAAGTAAAGACTCACTTACAGTATAATACTCATTGTGGGATCAACTTCAACATATATAGCAATAGAATGGAAAATTCACTTCCTTAGTAACACATGACATCATTTCCCAATTCTAAAATGTTTCATAATCCTGTTAAAATCAGCAGAGAGAGACACACAGGTCACATGTTTGATGCACCTATACCTACAGTAGGTAGGTTATTGTGAAATGGACTGTTTATGTATGATCATGACTAATAATGAACCAGCACTGGCAAGTTCATCAGATTGGTCTGAAAGGTCAAAAATGTAGGTTACAAAGCACTTTTACTGTTGTTTTTGTTTGTAACCATGGAAATGGAAGGAGGGATTCTCCTTAACTGAGGTGAAGTTCACATATTAATGAATTGAGACCAAATTTGTACTGTTGTGAGTCTGTACTTGTATTCGTATTTTAGCGTTTATTACATACATGTACTTTACCAGTCTGTACTCTAAGCATCTTCAACAGTGCTATATGGAACTAATGCAATAAACTTGTGCTAAGGGACATTCTGCTGGTACCGTATATCGCAAGTCTGATGCTTATAACTCAATAAACCAACTATAAAGGCACTGTTACCCAACTAGGAGTGATACTGGCTGCGGGGGAGATGAAGGGGGGAGGGGGACACATGAGTCAGACCAATGTTCAGTGGTGTGGCAACATCCCACCTGCATAAAAATCCTTGCTGCAAAACTTATTAGGCACCATGCCCCCTTCCCCAACTCCCAGACCTATCCTGGTGAACCATAGCAGTTATACAGTAGTTCATTCTATTTATAATTATACTGCAATAATTAACAAGAGAAGTAATACCTCTCCTCATGATCAAGGTCCATGTTTCCCTAAATCCCTTTACAAATTAATCTTTACCACACAGACAAATTAGACTTGATAGCTTTCTCTCCGACACATATCCTTATCTCTCCCCTCTCGTTGTCTCCCTCTTCATATAATCCCCTCCCTTACTACCTTCTCTCCCTGACAGAATGTGGGCATATGCAGGTCAGCCAGCCTCCCCTTCCTTTTAAACTTTTAAGAGTTTTTACAGCTCTAGTCATAACAGGATTGAGCTTCATCTATGTTGCTCACCTTTAACATCTCTAATACTATATGGCCAATGGTGGGCGACTCTGGCTACATACATACTGTACTTAAATGATCATAATACATACAGTATAGGCCTATATATAATAATAATAATAATAATAATAATGATAATAATAAATGATACTTATATAGCGCCAAATCAGTAAGCAAAAGTCACTGCTCAAGGCACTTTACAAAGAAAGTAAATTAATTAATTAATATAGGCCTATGCACCCATATTAAATGATCACATCATTTCCACCAGACAGATCATACAATATATCATAATAATAATGATAATATATTTGCTGGAAGCATGACAAACCACCTCACTAATGCCATTAAATTTCTTTCCCTTTTCCTAAATCTTCTGTAAAGATGGTAGAGACTTTGACAAGCTGGTAATGCAAGGAATTTAAAACCTTTCCATTTCACAGGAGATTTATTTCCATATATGATTTTGAACTTCTACCATTGAGATTTCAGAAAAGTTATTACACAGATAAATCATTTCTGAATATTCTAGCCCGAGAAATCTGATCTTAATGTTATGAATATCCCAACATGAAAGCATTTTTTATCAAAACATGGAATCAGAAACCTTAAAGAGCATGTGCCATGGCTAAATTGTACAATTTATCTCAACAGTAATTTGGTTCTAATGGGTGTTAATGAAACAACTAGGTCAACCGATACTAACTTAATTACATAGAGAAATCAAGGGCTGAGGGGAGGGGGCAGGGTGGGGGAAAGGTTAAGAAGGAGGGATGTAGAAAGGGGCTAATCAAGTTCCAGTTCAATTTTACTATATCCCAAAAGGGCAAAAACAATTATCAGTGATGATCTGGGGGTGACTTTAATTAGGGAATACTACATACAGGTAGGAAATTACTGAGGAGGAAGAGGGGATAGTGATTAGAAGTGTTATGGGAGAGGGAAACTACGAAGGACAGTGAGGAAACGGACAAAGAAGATGAATGAAAGGAAAGCGTGAGGAGAGGAAGTGAGCATATCTAGAATAGAAGAGAAGCAGAAGAGAATGGCAGAATATGAGAAGGATAAGAGAGGGGGGAAAAGGTGTCAATATCATCTCAGTGTTGACGTGTTTTAGGATGTCTTCCTGAATTCTTTTAAAATCTAATTGTTCAACTTATCTTTCAAAAGTATTTTAATAGCATATATAGTGAATACAGCATGCTACAGTAGATAAAGGTACAGTGCCTGTGAATTCCTTACACACAGTTGAGCAGATCTTCTTCTCAATCCAATTTGAACACTATTTGCATTACTTGACAAAATGTGAACTGAACGGGTCAGCCATCACAAACATAATCCTATTTGCTTGAAGAATTCTTCATGTCATCAACGACCCAACGTTCCTTACAGTACTGTATTTAAAAGCTTTCAAGTACAGAACTTTTTTAAGTTACCTTGAAGATGCAAGTATGTACATAGCATCACAGTGATATGAGTTTCTCTTTAAAGAATGTACCCACAAACCATTTGTCTATATATCCTCCTACTGGGTTCAACCTCCAGACATTAATCAGAGGGGTGGAATCTCAAATGCGTAATGTTTACGAAGTGAAACAAGATTGGGGTATGTTGCTTCACTTTGTTTTACAGAAAGACAACCTGATTGTCATTCTTAGAGAGTAGAGATTAAATACAGTGATCTGTTTGAGCTGGCTGTACATACTAAAAATAATGTCTATACAGAGAATATATACATACAGTGATCTGTCTTAGCTAGCTGTTCATACTCATAATAATGACTATACAGCGAATATACATACAGTGATCTGTCTTAGCTACTGTAGCTGTGCATACTCATAGTAATGACTATACAGAGAATATACATACAGTGATCTGTCTTAGCTACTGTAGCTGTGCATACTCATAATAATGACTATACAGAGAATATATACATACAGTGATCTTTCTTAGCTAGCTGTGCATACTCATAATAATGACTATACAGAGAATATATACATACAGTGATCTGTCTGAGCTAGCTGTACGTACTCATAATAATGATTGAATATATTCGTACAGTGGTCTGTCCGAGCTAGCTGTATATACTCATAACTATACAGAGAATATATATATACAGTACTCAAAATAAAGACTACTGTAGTTAATAAGGCAACAAGAAAAGTTTTTTTTGTGTCACCTCAAGAGCTCTTTTGTGTTGGAGAGAGGAAGGAAGGGGAACTACGCTGACTGAGTATTGATTATCTCATGTTTATTTTTCTCTACTCTTAATTGTTACCTTCTTTCATTGTTATTTGTTATTTTTTGGTCGCTAGCTCGATTAACTACTATTGTTTTTCTAGTGTCCTGTTTATACTATACCACTTTGTTCTAAATATGCATAGACGAAATAAATGAAATGAAAATGAATGTGCAGAGGAGGGAAAGGGAGGGAGAAGGGAAGGAAGAGAGAGAAAGAGAGGGATGGGAAAGAGGGGAAGGGAAAAAGGGGAAGGGAAAAAGGGGAAGGGAAAGAGGGAAGGAAGAAGTGAATAGAGGAAAAGAAAAGTGACGGACGAAGCAGAAAAGGGAAGAGAAGGGGATCGAAGCAGAAGGGAAGGGTAAACTTGAGTAACAACTCCTTATCTTTAAACTTCATCAAGTAACCTAGCGTCTCGCATGATCTAGATTATAAGTCAACAGTTTTAGCACACAAATTCCTCTACTAAGACATCTATGCAGATACTGTTACTCACATGAAGCCCCGTAAACAGCTTTCATAATGTTGAGTTTTATAACATGTATTGTTCACAAGTTGTACCAATCCAAAACAGACCTATTCTCAGACAACATAGATATATTTCACCCAGGATATTATAGTGAGTACTTAATGGTTCGGAATCTACAAATGTATGCAAATTACATGCAATATTTAAATCATTATTTATGAAATGACAGCTGTTTTTTAGTTGTGCTTAAATATACTGCCATGAAGTATACTGTACATTGTAATACAGAATTGTAAGTACAAGCTAGTGGTACATCCACTTCCATTCAGAAGAATTTAACCTCCACCAAATTAAGCAGCTGCTTTAAGATCACATTTAACAATCTGTTTGACTGTTTCTATGCAACAGTTCTCTTCTAACACTGTAAAATAGCCTCCCTTTTGAAACATCCATGTTTACATTTTCACACCCCTGGTATGTTATATATAACCCTTATCCTACACATCGCATAGTATAGGTATAAAACAACTATCACAAACAGACAAAAAAAAAAGTATTAAATTACAGAACACAATGGTATGGTTGGATGATGCACGCTTTCTGCAGACTGCTCCCCCTGATGCAGGAAAAGGCTTTTCACACATGGTTGCCAAGGTACAGTGAAATTTTTTTCACTTCTCTGTAATGATCCGGGATATAAATTGGTCTTTCAAAGAATCCGTCTTAAATTTCTCCCTCATATAAAGTATATATTCGATATAAATTTCCTGCACAAAAAGTTCCCAATGTTAAAATGAAGAAGCTGATCAAAAACCTCAACAAATTTATCAGCAAACTTGATTAACTTTCCTTAATGAAATACTGGATAAAGTTTCCTTCCGTTTCTTTTTGTGCTTTACACTGCAGATTTCTCTTTGGCCTTGTAAAGAGGAAGAAAATTCGTCGAAGTCTCCAGTACGAGTCTCCCAAAGTGTCTGTACAGTAGTTTCCTTTCAATTTTTGTAAGGTGATATAGTTATATATATTTATACTGCAGTGTGTACTTCCCTTCAATTCACTCTCCCTCTCCAAATCTTTCCCTTTTATTGTCACAGCTTTACAAGCTAAAAATGTGATCTTTGGCAGCTATCAGATCGAAGAGCTGTTGGGGGTCGTAGGTGACATGCAGAAGCCAAAATATCAGTTATCAGCCCTGCCTGCCACCGGTTAGAGACAGAGCGGTAGCAAAACTCATTAAGGGGGAAGGAAATTTGAAAATTTTACCCCCAAGGTGAGTCTAGCATCAACCGGTGGAAAATATTTGCAATTTGAAAATTGATGTTGACAGAAGGAAGAGGTCAACGAGAGGGGAAAATATTCCTACCGAAATAATGGAATGATCAAAAATCATACAACCGGTGCATCATCCTTTAAATTCTGAGAGTTACAGCATTAATTGATCCTATCAATGTACCTGTCATATTAAATCAATTGTAATGGACAAGTGACACGATATCCTACAGAGAAATGGACTGTGCATGAGAGGGCTGCAAAAGCTTGGAGGGGGGGGGAGTTTTGGGGGGGAGGGGGAAAGAGTTACTGTCAGCCTTACTAACTTTACAATAAATATTATGTATACATTATTGTTCATTCTACATGCTATAAATCTATACCATGGATGACATATATTTAATTCACAAGACAATCTTAAGGAATGCAAATAAATCTAGAAAGCAAATTATAGTGATACCTGGAAAGGAGATAAACTTCCCTCTCTCCATCCCCCAACTGCGGAACGCATCATTGATGTCGTCTTTTATTCACAAAACTGTCTTATCTTAACGGGTGCAAAACAAGTATGCTAGAGAGCAGACTACAGGAAAGGAAGAAAGATAATTCCCTCCCTCCAACCGTAACTGTCCAATCATCATCATGCAGCCAGCTGCCTGCCCTGTTACTGAAGTTAATTTATAAAGAATTTGCAAATTATATTCCTATCTCTTAATTCCATATCAATTACTTAAAGTCTTTCCCCTCCCCCCCCTCCCCGACTTGTTATGATCTCTTCTAAACAGCAATTATTTGTTTGTATATACTGTTCTATATAGCAATCATTAACCACAGGACCAATGACATATACAAAGCGTATCACCACGGCAACTGGATCTTCTTGGGTTTTGGGCATTGCTCATGATTACTCATGAGCTGAAATTACAAGATGAAAGATAGTTGAGCAGAGTGAATCAATGACGGACATTAATGCGCGTACAAAATCTCGTCCATGAAAGTTGCAAGATGGCATAGACTGCTCTACCATGTTAGGGAGTACGCTCCACTGCAGCCTACATGTACCGTAACTCCTGTGCGATTTTCAAACGCATATCCAAACCCTCAAAGAAACAATTACAGATTTCGAATTCTATCATAGACAGAATTTCAATCAAATTGACCTTATAGTTATGGGCATGAATTTGCATATTTACATTTTTAACGAAAAGTGAACTGCATCAAATATGTACATAGGCTCAACGAAAATGAATATTATACATATACCTGAAGGCAAAATCCTTCCTCCACTCTATAAACAGGACCCTTGTCACATCACACAGTGTGCAGCATCTTTCCAGGCTATACCATTTTCAAACATAATTATACTCAGACTTTTCTATCAAGAACTCGAAATTGGACTGAGTGCGGTAGCTGATCATGTCGGACAATTTGTCAAGAGGAGGGTCTGTTGGATTCACTTGGTCTTATTTTAATTGAAATCTTTGACATTTTGCTCGGTGAATTTCATATCGAGGATATACGAATGGACAAATAGTTGTGAAATTTTGACATAAATATCTTACTATTGGTGTTTGTTGGGCTAATTAATGACAACTGAGGCCTGAATAGACGTAATGATAATATTAACAAAATTTCAAGATAAAAGTTCATTAAGATGAACATCATGATGTGGAAAATATATTTTACAGAGCTGAACGGCACTGCCAGTGTCTTCATAACATGGCATCCCATCAACAAAAGACTCCCACTGAGTCCTCCCGCTTAAGAAAGAAAATCCCAGTGTACAATATTTACATAAATACATACATAATGTAGTTTACATGTACGTAATATACTGAAATGTACTGATTTGTCTTATTATATGACTGTATAGCAAACTTAAATATTTGATATTACTTTACTATGCAAGTAAAACAATTATATATGTGTCTTTAATATTTATGTACATTTTAGACTATTTTTTTCATTTTAGGGCCCCTTTATAACATACAGGCCCCGCACCTGCTTAATCCGGCCATGGAGGCTCCATAATGTTTTGGTATAAATTTCCAATTTCAACTGACCACCACCTTTGTTATATTTAATTCTATTCAATCTTTTAGACCAAAATTTACATATTTTAACTTAATTTTAATGGAACTGAACTGATCTTGATTGATGTTTATCTGTAGCCCATGAACTTATATTGGTTAAAAAATCAATTCAAGATCGAATACTGATAAGCAGGCCAGATGAGAGGGCGGGCAAGGGGATAAAGCATGGGCCCAGCTGGGTCAATTTAGGGAATGGGGTGCTATATACTGTATGTGGATGGATCAGGTCAGGGCCTCTTCAATTCAAGGAAGGTCTTGGTGACATGATTATCCCTCTAGACCAGACTATCAACACCCTTGCTGATAACATAATCTACATCTGCAGTGAATCACCATGCAGTCTCCATTTCACCTGAGCCTATAATTCCCAAAATGCTTTGGCAGGGAATAATTTTGTATTCAAATTCTTGTTTAGCAGTTTTGAGGTGTGGGAATTTGGTCTCTGCTGTATAATTAATACAAAAATACTAAAAATTATGAGATTCTGTCACAAGAAAAGTTTATATGTATCTTTCAATTTGCATTTTGTATATTTTGCTCCATAATACTGGAGAAATATTTTGTGTGGTTACCTGTAGTACACAATATTATTAACATTTATCTTTGTATTGTTAGAAATTTGTTATTTGTCTTGGCAACTATAGCTTTTACAGAAAAGGAAACAAAAGTGAACTTTGATTCCTTTTTTATCTACCTGGACTGACGTGGATGGAAGTTGAGACACTTCCTGTTATGGATCACTTGATCAATATCTCCCTACAAATCACATTTGAATCTCCACCATTCCATATCTGAAGCATCGCTAAAATGTATTCATTACACAATCTTGCATCTTTCAAATCTTCTGACCTTTGACTCAATCATTTATACAGTTTTCTGTACCTGAGTTTACAAAGGATATGGTAATTCAGTTATAGTAACTTACAGTGACAGCTTATTCCTTATCATTTTTAGATGTTCAATTGATTTCATTTGTGGGACAATGCATGTAAAAGAATCTTAGTAGGCAAAAAAATCTAAAAATCCTTACCTATACTGTTTTAAGGAACAGCACCCATGATTTACAACCTATACTCAACTCCAAGCACCACCCCCACCCTCCCACCGCCCCCACCCTCCCACCTCCCCCACCCTCCCACCTCATCCTTCTATATATTGGTTTTTGCTATATATCCCATTTATCTAGAGCTAAATTGTCATTTTTGACAGGGTACTGCATCCCACTGATCTCGATATCTTTCAGAATACTGTACATATGTGTCAATGACCACTCCCAGCTCTTAGTGATAAACACACCACAAGAAAATACAGTCTAGGTGTTATCTTTGGCATGATTTTTTTTTTTACATCCAGTTTGGCTTGAAGTATTACTCAAGTTCTGGTTACATAAATTTATCATCACCTAAATAATATCTGTTAAATCCATTACAGCTTCATTGTGATGATTCATAGTATGTACAGTAAATAAACTGAGGGGTCCAAGTTGGGGACAAATATTACTGTATCGGTCCTCAAGATCGTCTACCATATTTCACTGTATACATCATGTACAGGAATCATGGTATCATGTCGATCGCACACGTTACTTTATTTGCATGACGTCATGTAGCTGGATTAAAAACACTGGTGTGTAGAGTAGAGTGAATGCCATGTGTGTTTACAAAAGCTTAGGTGCAACAAATTTTTACCAAATGTGTCACTATATATATCATTCATTCGGTATGCAAAATTTGGGTTTACGGTTTTCTACATTGTCCAAAACTTAGATCATGCCTTAGGTAAATGTTGATTCACTGACATACCACCAAAAAAATTGGGATACAACATATTGACTTGTTGTAACGATAACACTGCAGTACCTAGCCTACAGCCTGTCAAGAAGTACTTGTTCCGCATTTAACCTTGCATTCGTAGGCGCAACGATCTTCACTTAGAGCATTTGCCCACTTCTTGATGCATTCTGAAAGCATGGGCTACCTTCATAGTACATAAAATCTCACTGATTCACAATACTTAAGCACAATTATGTAGTTCAATGCCAATTATGCATGTACAAGGACTACATGCTTGCACTCAATGTGACTTGACCTTGGGTCACGGAAAACCCTGGATGTCGAAACCACAGAACTAGGCACCATCTTTCTCTGGATTTCCACTGAATAAAAATAGTTCGTTTAAGTATGATTTACTGTAGAATTAAACTTTATAATGAACATTGTATTGCATTCTTTAAATAATCAAGTTTTAAATTACAGTCAAGTTGTACTTCTCTGGGTATTTTTAAGAAAATGTTAGCAAATTTTGTATGCAGGTGCTACAATTTTGGCGACAAAATTCTATTAACCTGTAATAAATATCACGCTGAAATCATTAATACAAGTGAGACCAGCATGCATGGGCCTCATTTTATACACATTCTTTGAGGACATAGCGCTTCAGCAGTATGGCCTCCACAGAAATATAACAAACAATTCTTTAAAGTTCTTTAGCTATAGGGAGGGGCCTTCATCGGCAGGCATATGTGAAAGCAATGAACCGAGAGTACTATCTGATTGGTCACGATATAGGATAATCACACAATAATTGCAGTACACCCTTTTCCATTAACTTATTCACTTGACCTTTGCATATATTAGATTATATAGTGTAACAGGCAGTAAGTGTGCTATTTCGTTGCCTATCATTGTTGATAGAGCTGTGCAACCTTATCGTGGGGTTGTTATCGGATCAACCTATTCATCACTCACATTTGATAAATTGGTGTTCATAATCCTGTAAGAATGCTTTCAAATTATTTCATTGGCTTGTTCTCCTACCAAGAGAAAGAATCAAGTACAGCATCTGCTACAGTAACCCATTCACTTAATAGCGAGTAAAAAATACAGGAAGGTTAGCCCAGAATCTAATATGCAAATTAGGATAATAGGACGACTACCTACTCACCACTCACATTTTTCTTAACTTATGCAATATATATTTTCTCAGGATGCTTTTAAAATAATTAAAGTTTTGTTAATTTAAACACCTTCAAGCCATCATGTTACTTTAATTGAAATTTCCAAATTGTGTTGTGAAAATTTGACAACCGGTGACAATTTGAAATTTCTTCCATAAAATGAACAAATTTGGATGATTCCCCAGTACAACTTGATTAACATGTGACTGTTTCCATATTGTTAAGACTTCTGCTGGCACAAAATTTATTACGAGTTAACTAACATCCTTTCACTTCGTACCAGGCCTGATCCTTAGCTTCCAGAAAGGAGGTGGGACTACCCACTGGATGACTTTATATGACACGTTGACATCGAGGACGATGCCTAGAGATGGACTTACCAGAAGCTAGACCCTCTACTACATAGAATGTACATTCCAATGTTCCAATTATATATGTTGTACGAGCCTCTTCGATTGGAGAACGCTTCAGACAGATCTCTGTTTGATTTGGTGTCATTAATCACACGCTCATCCCGCGTCGGCGGTCGGTATCGTGGAGGATAAATAATGCTTTTAATTAAAGGGTGGTTGAAGATAATACAAATCCCCGGCAATCAAAAGAACATTTCATCAGAAGTTTCCGTCAAAATCCTGCTTGGTATTTTGCTTTTGCCTCAAGTGCCATGACTTGAGAAAGACAAGCGAATACAAATTCAGATATGTATATTAATATAAACACGACTCTGTAAAGAGCATACCAGAATTGACATGAAAATCTCATCTATATCCATTTTTTTTTTTTTTTTAACTTTTCATTTTTGTTCCTTTCTTTGTCAAGGAATCATAGAGCTGTTCTTATGTGTGATTAAGCAGAAGACTGAAGTACCTTATTCCAATAGTAGTTAAGAAAAAGAATCTCTGACAAGAAAGTATTTGGTATGAATCCTGCATTCGTGTAATTTATTTTTTAAATACTGCAATCAACTCTGTTAAATATGAACGCTAGTAGACTGCAGTACAATACCAATTAAACCATACCTTATTACGTACTGTACCCTACCATACCATAACTTCCCAAACCACACCACACCATAATATTTTATCCGATGTCTCGTAGCAAAAATGGAAAATGCTACGCAAGTTGCAATACAGCTGCAAAGACATATAAAGCAGTTCTTGTATGTCACAGAAAACCACAGTATTTTAACAGGCAAAACTTGGCGATTTCAAAATTGCTATATGAATACAATTCAAACACTTAATTATGTATGAGTGTACATATGTATGTATTTTAGATCCTCCTGCAAGCAGGAACTCGCCAAGAAGCCTCATTGGCTTATCAAAGCCGCAAGCTGACCGAAGTCAGTCTCTTAGATTCGTACTTAACGTCCATGATTATGAATTGTCAATTGTTAACAACTCTGTAACTGGACCACGTACATTAATCTTGGAGTGACTTGAACCTGGGACCTAATGATTGGAAGGCACCGGCGTTAACCACTGAGCTAACACTTATTATTCCCTGTTACATGTTAACTTGATAATCCCTTTAAGGTGACATCCTAATAGCAATATATTAAAGAACCATCTGAATAACAAGACGAGTCAATAACCGACGAGCCGCCAGTCTACGGAGTATGCGGCAGAATGGCCTAATAAACAATCCCAGTATTCGCCTTACCATAAGCTTTGTATATGATTGAACCCTGCTGTAATATTGGTCGTTCTGGCTGTAATTTTGCTCACAAAAGACGATTCAACTTACCTCATTAATCGGTTCAGGTTCAGGCATTATTGAGTGGTCGATTGCCGTTCAATCCACTCTAACAGACCTATAAACTGTAACTTGTTTCCTTCAATGAAAGCTGAGCAAGTTTGATCATCAAGTGTTAGCAAACAACGTAACAGCCGAATGACCGAGTTCTTCATCTGAGTGTGTACACAAGACTACAGAAGCCTGATCTCGTAAATAATAACCAGCAATTGACTCACGTTTATGTGCATATCTATCTTTAAAACATGAGTACATCTTCAAACTAAACCCTTGAGATATTTTTCATTCCTTTTTTTTTGTTGCCTGGTTTAAATTATCTTAAAACTAAACATCAGTAACAATGATTGGTACTCAAAGTTCTACCAGGAATGCTTGCACTATATTTTAAAAGGTTGTTAATTATTATTGGGAATTGCAAAGCAGACTGTCCCAAATTGTCCTTTCTTTGTCTGTCTTTATGAATCTTTCAGACTGGTAGCCGGCCATCACAAAGAAGTAACCTTGTGTTAAGAGTATATATAAATTAACAGTAATTACGAACAGAAATCCTGAATTTATGAGGTCGATGGCCAGGCGTGTTAATGTTGACTGATGATCAATAATGTACCTTGCAACAATTGTAGGCAATTAAACATGCTGAGAGCTTTGCAGGTTAGGCAATGCAACTTTACGGCATAGTATATTAATTATAATCTTCTAAAGGTCAAACACACCACTATGACATGAAGGCCTAAACTTGTAACTGCATGCCCACAGCATTTCTACTCTTGCGCAGTTTGTCTCTGTGGTTTAGGACAACACCTTGCTGTCAAAGACTGTCACTAACTTCAAACAGCCTGCAGCCATTTGAGTTTCCTTACTACTCTTTCCAATTACTGTTCTTCCCAATGGAATCACTTCAATAACTAGCAAGGGGGGGGGGGGGGTTAAGAGCTGGGTGGCACTGATGTTGTTTCCCCCCATTTTTTGGAAGCTTCCTACCCCCTGATATTAACTAGCATAGCAATATGTTACTATGAATGCCTCAAAATATTTCTCAACCCATGTCCCCTTAACCTGGTCTTCTCCTGAGCAACTCACTAGCCCCCAGCTCATTTCACCTGGTGGATAATCTGCATCACCAATTCATTACAAGAACAACTTTCCATTAAATTATTCATAGGCAATTTAGGCTGGAGTACATATGACTCACCTGTAATGAAAGGCTCTTAAGCCTACAGTAGGCTAACAGTAGGTGTTGTTGCTGGTTTGTTAATATGAACAAATTTTCTTGAGGTTATGCTCTTCTAATGTGATATTAATACAACAAATTAACAATATATTTTTGAAGGTGGGGGGGGGGGTTATATTTGAGGAAAAAATGACAAAACTAAGCTTTAGCTTAATGTACAACTCATGTTCAGCTTTAAGAGAAATAAAAGCAGCTTTATACAGTAATTTTTCGATACTTTGAACAGACTTTCCATACTTTAAAAGTTTATGTTTTAAAGAAAATACGATCCTTAAGATTTACACATACTTTCAATTTTTTTCTTCACTATCATTACCCTCATGATGGAAACATATTGTGTGGAGAATAAAAAAGTTAATTTTACCTAATATCTGATGTGCATTAAAAACTGTATACAATCCCCAGGCCCCGGCAACAAGTATTTATCCAACATACTACCGCTGCATAAACCAAACCCAGCTTTTGCGAATTTAATTTTGTAATATTTCTTACATATCATTTGATACCAACAAATGTATATAAAACCTGTTGAACAGTTTGCCTGATAAAGTTTCATTTTACAATTAAGATCATGTTTCAATAATTATGCAGAAAGTTCAAACTGTTGGATATTTCCATTTTGTAACATGTTGATGTTCTGCCAAAATATTTATTTAATGGAATCATTGATTGCTCCTTCATTAGCATCGATTTTAGTTTCAAGATGTAAGATCGAATGTCTTTGCTTGATCAAGTTACATTTTTAGTTTTTCAAGAACTTTTTAAGAACTGTGGCAGGTTTGCTTTAATATGTTATCACAAATTTCGTGACCAAACGCAAAAGAACTGCCAACTTATTGATACATTTCCACACTAAAGACTTCCAAGTTTATCAATTTTTTTGCCCTATGACATTTCAAACATTTAATCTTTGTAGAGTTCAAAAATCACATTTGGCTGAAGGCAAGTTTCAGAGAAGAACTTCCCTCCTCACTTTTTAATTCATTTGTTTCTTTGAAAAACAGAACCAAACATATTTTCAAAACAACTTGAGGCTACAGGAACATGCCACCTGCTGTTTTGTGAAAATTCACTTTAATGATTTATGCTAAGATTTCTGGAAATGAAAAAAAATATAACAAAAATAGACTTCTTTTACTTAAAAATATCTCTAAGAAAGATGAAAAAAAGTCAGTTTCCAAACTTGCTAACACAGTACTCCAAGGTCAGCTTAGGTTCAGTTCTGTAAGTAGTCCTTGATAGAGTAAAGCCAACAGCAAAATTGTAACAATAATTATTTAGATCTGTGACACCTGGAATACACTTGCAGTGTTGTAACATTACAGGGATAATTATAGGTATCGAATTCAGATTGGTTTTCAGAGTGTTTGATAAAAGGAAAAGGGGGGGGGGTGGAGGAGGAAGGGGCTGGAAGATTAAGAGGATTAGGGGGAAGTTGGAGAGGGTGAGCGGTAAAATGGTAAAGTAGGAAGGTAGGACAGGAGAGGACATGAGAAGGGACGAAGGGGAATGCAAGAGCAGAGAGACGGGGCATGAAATGAAGAGAAGATAGAGGGTTGTGGATGAGCAAATGGAAGTTGTGTAGAAGTAGGGATGAGGGAAGTAGACAGAGGGGTAAAGGGGATAGAATGGCAGAAAGAATAAGAAAGGAAGATGAAGAAAATGGGAAAGGGGAGGGGGGACAAAACTGAGGGAAGAGGGAGGGACAGCACAATGAAGGACAAGAGGTGACCGGCACAGGATAGGATGATTCCATCCTTAACAGTAAATGTAGCCTGCATAATTATGTCTCAAAACCTGATGCACTGTGCAATATATGATGACTATAAAGAAGCTTACATGTCTCTATTTAAGCACTTCATGTACCAGTGCTTCGCATGTAATATTGTTAATACTATGAATAACATTTAGGTGGGACTACCATTGTATGACATTTAAACTTTCCACATTTATACATACTCACAGCACATTAACTTAAGAACTACAAATGTTGTACACTCTACAAAGATAAAATGGTCACTTGTGCATTAAGTACCTTTGCACATTGATAATATAGTTAAAATGTATCCTCAGTTATACAATCAACAAGATTCCAAGAAATCAAATCCACAGTAAACACTTAAAAACGTCCCTCTCAGAATAAATTCCAAAAGTCTGAAATCCTACACTTTTAACAAAACCCATCCCACTCGCCATCATTCATGACATAAATTGACCAATCAAAATTCCTCCTACTATGTCTTTTCTCTTTGGAATGTATAGTACTAAACAGCTTCTATGTGGTTTTGTTTACCCTTCCTAAGTTTATCAAATTATCTCTATATACTTCTTGTTTAATACTGCTGTCCAAGCATGCAGATACTGAAAGATCAACCCACACATCATGGACAGCTCGGAATGTAGGTTTTCTTACACCCATGAACAAAAAAGTGTTTTCAACAAAAAACCTGACTATTTTTGTTTGCCTATTTGACTGTACATACCAGTCAGTCCTTACACAAACTACCCTCTATTATCCCACTTCATTTTCAATCCAACATTTTAAACTTACTGTACTTTAAAATGCCTAGTACAATAGCTGACAAAAAGCATTGTTACTAAGAATGTCACAGCAGAGTATAAGAATACCATAAAATACTTCTATTTCTGTTTTCTGTTTTTTTGCTTTCAAAATTACTCACATTTTCAGAGTAGAAGCTTAGTCATCATATACATAACTGTAATGATCTGGGAAACCGGTATGTAAACAAAGTATATATACCACTCAAAAACAAAATAGAGGAATGTTTTAGTAGTCTAAGCCAATTGTTAGAGGTATACAATGATAATATATCAAAGATTACCATATTGCGCTGTTTGTCAACAGTGTGCTTTAGCAGGAATTGAGGAAATTAATAGGAAAACAATTAAGGAAGCTTAAGGCCACTCAAAACAGTATACTGTACATAGCAAGGTTTATGTAGTAGGCCATAATATTCAAATGTGTTTGCTTGCTTTTTTTCTCCTTTGTCACCTTGATACGACCCTCCAGTGGTGAATGTTGTGACCTGGGACAGAGAAAGGGGCCCAATAAGGAGGTACAGTATCATCCTCATATTTGAGAAATCTTTATATGATTAAGGATGCTGAGATGCAAAATGTTTTAATATTTTGTATCTTTTTAAGTAAATTGTGTGTGAAATTTTTTCCACAAATATTGGTAAAATTAAGTGAAATCAAACTAAAGTAAAACTGTTAGCAAACTGCTTATCCACTAGAGAGCCTGTGTAGGAGAATGTGTAAAAGTAAGTTGGCCTGACTTTTCGATCCTGGCAGGATCTTCTTCAAAGGCTAAATGACAAGTAACAGAAGGGACAAAAACACGCACAGAATACACACAGGTTAATGAGCATGGTGTACACAAAGAGATAGATGTAAGGGGATTAGTAGACAAGGGATGGAGAGAAGAAAGAAAGAAACCAACAGGGCAAGAGGAGAGGTAGGAGATAAACAGTGGAGGGACAAAGAGAGGATTGAGGGAAGGGGGTAGGAAATAAATTAAGTGAAGCGCTAGATACTAGCTCCAACAAGCTACAGATGTGTGAGTGTGCATAGTATTGCTGTACAGGCTACTTCCCATTCACATCAGTGTTAATTGCACTTTAGTTGACCATCTGCACACAAACTCATTTATCAGATTAATTAACAGGCTCTATGAATCAACAAATCTCCCTTGACCGTTTAATTGACCATCTAAAACTGACCGAGCTAACACTTTTTGTCTTCTCTCTTTCATTGATTTCTGGCCAGGTATAAATAGGTATCAGACTCACCCAAGGTTAACGGTAAACTGCCATATAGGTCAAATATGCTATCTGTTTACTCAATGCTGTGTATAGTCTTTCAATTGTGTAGGTATACTGTACTTATCCAGTGCATGCAGTAGCAGTAAACAATACAGGGTCAAACAACAATGTAAACTACGAGATACACAATACTACAGTGTGCATTCCAAGAAGTAATAAACAATATCCATACATCAAAACAACTTGCAACTATCATAAAGGCAGTTTGCATATAAAAATACTTGGCAAACTTTAGGAAAACAATTATATATACTGACATACAGATCTGGCTCAAAACGTGACCTTTTTGGTCCAATATCAGCGTTTCTATTACTTTTTTTTCTTGCACAGGGATCAACGGTGTGTGTATGTGTGAGGGGGAGGGAAGAATACTCTGTTAAGAAAGGTTAATCCTGCAGAAATTTCTACAGCAAAATAAAATCCTTTTTTTTAAATTATTTTTCCAGTTGTCTAAATTTAGCCTAGGCTGACTGTCACCTGGTTGCAAGGACAGTTGGCAGAATTCAAGTAAAATAATTAAACCAGTTTCAAGATAAACTTCTGAATTTTTTTTTTTCAAAATGAATTTGATGAGTTTATAAGAAAAACTTGAGATACCCAACTTTACTGACGTTTTAATACCCTCTGATTTATCCAAAATGCAGACCCTGTAAGGCCAAACAACTTATGAATATAGATCATTCGCTTACTATTTTTGACATTTATCTGACAATTCAAACAAGTACATGGGTTACGCACATGCTAGAAAGAGATCAACTTGGCAAAGGGAAATCTAAATCATACCTAAGACATGTGAAATATCGATATAGTCAAAGAGATGGGAAGCAATGAGTCATAGTATTTGTAATACTTGTTGAACTTTACATTACAGAGGTCAACCATGGTCATCAAGAGTCCATGACTCCATGGCCTAAAATAGCAAACATGCGCAGATGGCAAAATGCCACATTGTACGTCCCTTCATATTGTCAGACATGTCCTTTAATTTGTATCCCATTTCTCGATTTACATATAAAATTAAAATTGGCAAAAAAATATCTATTTATTCCTGGTTATTAGATGACTGGTCTAGTTTGCTTCCATTGTGTGGACAGGTATTGCCCTCTTTTAAATTCATCCTATATTTTCTTCCTATACAATGATGTACTAAAACTTAAAAAGTATGGAATTTAAAGCTAAAACTTACCAAAACAAATAGCCAATTTTTGTTCTGAATAACTATTGTGTGGACAGGTATTGCCCTCTTTTAAATTCATCCTATATTTTCTTCCTATACAATGATGTACTAAAACTTAGAAAGCATGGAATTAACAGCTAAAACTTACCAAAACAAATAGCCAATTTTTGCTCTGAATAGCTAACGGATCCTGCTAGGATGAAAAATTGTCTGATTCCTGCAACAATTGTTTACAAACAATACAGTAGATTTACAAAAGGTTAATTAAAGATGTAAATTTTCCTTCAATTCCCTTGTGAACCTTCCTTGGATGAGACATCAACTACGCACAGTGTACATATACAGAAGGAACCAAAGCTGGTTTCACCAAGACCATATAAGCAAAACAAACATAAATTTTTCCGCGTATTTCTCAGGCTACTTCGCACACCTGCTATTTTTAAATGAATGAACCGTTTGAAATTCCAAGCCACAGACACATGCAGCAGTCTGTACATGTATATATTGATTAGAAATATGTATTGTTCATTCAAGGTCACCGATTATTCTTTGTCCCAGTTCACTGAAAGTTTGCCTGAGCCACAGACTGCAAACCAAACAGATAGTTTTGTTCATATCAGAAGCACGTCATCGTAGCTAGTGTACCGTCTAGTAATAATTAAACTTGTCCAAGTTATAAGTGGAATTTAAGCAGATCTGGCGAACTGATGGAAATTAATCATTAACACATAACTTGACTGACAATCATAAATTCAGGGTATCATAGAGAAAATATAAGACAAAGAAATCATGGCTACATTCATGTAGAAATCAAGCGAGATATCAGGTTTTGGCATCCAACAAAATACCCCAAAACTTGCTTTGATAATTGTTGATCTGGAAGGAAGAGAAAGTGGGTGTTGACTATTTAAAGTGGATGTTGACTATAAAGGGGGTGTTGACTATAAAGTGGGTGTTGACCCTAAAGTGGGTCAGTGGGGGCAGCAGAGCTAAAAATTGTTACCGACTGTTGTTAGGCTTGGTAGATTTGAGTGCATATGTTGAATGGAGACAGGTAAGAGAGGAGTGAATTGGTTATTACTGGCTTGGTTATATTTAAGTGTCTTTTTTTTACAAATTGCAATTAATTAGCTAAATTAGAATAGTAGATCAGGAAGTTAGGTAGGGGGATATTGGTGTCAATGAAGGAAAGGGGGTGAATGAGGTACACACTTTTAAGCTCTCTTAATTCTCACATTATCTGAGTACTACAGAAAGTGTGTAAATGTTTTTAATATTTTCCATATTTCATGATATATATAAATTTTGAAAACATAATATTCCTTTGCTTTCATTTGCAAGCGATGTTTCACTACAGCTAAGAAGCTTCTACCACCCGTGTGAGAGTTTGCATATCACACACCATTTTCAACATGATTAAACTGAGAACAAAAAGTACGTACAGTACACACTACACAGAGAACACAGAGCAAAAATAGAGGTATTGGAACGTAAAGAAAATACAGTACTTGTGCAAAACTAAGCAGGCCAAAATTAAAAAAGATTGTCACAACCTTTCATATATTCATTGATAACCCTTAAAGAAAAGAAAGGTTGCTAAGCAAGTGGCCTGCAGTCAACTGCACACAGAAACTGCATACAGACTGAATTCCTCACGAACCAAGGTAAACCTTCCTGCTAAAGGACAGCTAGACTCTTGGGTCAGTGTTTTATAGACGACTTCCTATCACATGCAACCTCCTTAATAAGAGGTACAGTACAACAAGTAAAGGAAGGTCACTAGTTGTAACTAGATCTTCTGTTTTCTGAAAATGAGTCTCTCAGAGTTTTAGCTCTTTTTTTCAGATGTCAAGTCTTCCAACTAAGTTGATTTTGCTTTTCCTTCCACTTTCTCTCCACCCTTCCAAAGCCAATATTACTGTACTTAAACATAAAATATGTGGAGCCTTCTGTTGTTACTGAGAGGAATACCTGTTGTAGTGCTCAGCTTTAATAAGAATGTCCTTTGGTTTAGAAGCAGACGTTGATCAGCTCATCAAGCCTAGGCATGTCAAATAGTGCATCACTTTCCCAGCAGAAACAACAAACTGAAGAGAGGGTAGGCATATAACCTAATTTACATACTAAAATCATTGCAGAAGGGTTGGTTGTTGCCCTGCATAAACAGCTAAGACTCCCCACCAACATGAATGCGCTGAAAAGATGACTAACATACTTACCTATATTTAATTGTGACATGTGCCAGACTGTTATAAGACACTGCTGATTATCCCAGGATTAATAGTGTTATATATATAACACAATTAATTTTTGAGGCTATTTATCAATTCAAGTGGCTGGACACCTTAGCCTATTCAACACAACGACCTTTAGGTCAGTTTCTCAGATGCAGCACAAAACTCAAAGGAAAAAAAAAGAAAAAAAAAGAAATTAAAATGGCCTCAAAATAGAGTTCATTGTACCGTAACTTGAGTGTATCTGGTGGGAAGTGAAAAATAGGGTGATCTAAATTTAACAATGAAACACAACCTGCAACATTGATTAATGTTACCTTAGGATGTGTAACCAATTTGAGTAATATGACTTCACAATTGAGGCGAGGGAGGCCCAACCTGAGCTGCCTCGATTGAGCGTATAGCGCGGCCGCTAGGGAATTCTTTCTTGCAACTCGGTTACCGACGTGAGGTGCAACTTAAGCTTCTAGACACGCATGATATTGTCTAGACAAGATAATAAACAACCTGCAGTAGGTGAGGCCAAAATATTTAAAAGTTTATGCATATTCATGTTTCTCACTAGGTCATGTGCCTTAGCTATATATATAAATACCGACTCTTGTGTTACAATGAATGCTACGACAAATAAAAACATTCGTCAATTTGATTTAACAGGGGGGGGGGGGGGGAGTGTGAATTCAGAGACAGTGTGGAGGATGGATGAAGGATGTAAGTAGCATAAATGGTAAGAATGGCAATGTCTGTGTACCTTAATCCGTTTGCTATAGATCTGTCACTCTTCCATTTGAAGTTAGCAATTTAACCAGGGTGACAAATTGTCAAATAACTTCATAATTGAAACGTTCTGTTTAAAGAGTCATCGAGTGGCCATTTTGCTGGCAGCAAACAGTTTAATAGGTTGCTTATTTACTGCATTACACTGACTAATGGGTTGTGTGTTGTGGGGGGTGGGGATGGTGGGGGGGTTAAAAGACTAAGGTAATGAAGTACTGGCAAGCTTCCTTGTATGTAATGACTGGTAGTTGCATAAAAAAGGTATTTCAAAACTTTACCTGGTTTAGATACTTAGGAGAAATTAACTTAAATTCCTCATGACCATGGTTATCTAGAGGTATGTACTGCCAAGTAATACACACAAATACCTTGATTGCTCATAAAAACACATAGATGTATCAAATTTAGCCAGGAAAGAAAGAGAGAAGGTGAAGGGAGGTGAAGGGAGGGTGAACAGGGGTGAACGGAGGTGACCGGTCGGCGGTCATCAAGGGAGGTCACTGTGAAAAGGTTACCAGGTCACTCTGGACACGGTTGAGTGAGAGAACTAAAGTTTTGAGGAGACAGGTAAGCGATAAATCAACGTTAATACTATACCTACAGCACTGTACCTCCTTCAACAACTAAGAGGATTAAGCTGGCTTCCCCATGCACCGATAACTACTTGGCTATGTTTTTGCTGGCTCTTGACGAGCTAACATATATGTCAACATTCCTGATCATTTGCATCCTTCCCTTCAAACCAAACTGATACTTTTCTGAAACCATTCCAAACCACCACTTTAATTCAAACCAACCAACTATACCTGTACAGACAGATATAGAAACAATAATAAACCCTAGGTAATAGCTGTACAGTCCATTAGATATATATACAGTACAGAAACAATAATAAATCCAGCACAAGTCTATATTTATACTTTATTTGTCAGAAGTAGGTTTCAAGAACAAACTCGCTTTGACATTTTAGATCTATTAAAAGACATTTTGACGTCACAAAACAGCGTGCAATCACATCCTCTATGGGCCCTGGTCGATCAATATTATGGACACTGGGGACCCATGATAATAACTCCCCCCATCCCCTCCCACCCCAACAAAGAAGAATGACATCAATATCCTGTCACGTAATTGTTGCATCCACTCCAGCCAATGTAGTCAATTAATTCTTCTTTCAATCGACAGATAACGTTTCTCCTGTGTACATAGAAAAAATCCACAGGATAATTCTTAGCAAGGATATCCTCTAGAAATTCTTCCAAGGGAACATTGACAAGCTGAACAAGAACCGTTGTGCAATGATTTGTATTGCACTGCAGATCTCCGCAGACAGGATTCAGGATCTTCGCTTGCAATATATTCCAACTCACTCCTCCAACAAACTGTATTTAACTGTTCCTAAACCACGCTTGAAGACCTATGGTTACAGAAGCTTCTAATACTCTGGCTCTTATCTCTGGAACAAGTTACCAGATCACATTCGAAAATGCTCTAAACTTTCACATTCAAAAGTCTACTTAAGACCCATCTTTTCACTTGTTCTTTTGTAAATTAATCTGCTTTCTTTGTAAAGCGCCTTGAGCAGTGACTTAAAAGGTCCACTGATTTGGCATTATATAGGTCTCATTTATTATTAGTAGTATTATTATCTGATGTTATATTTCGCTTCTTTGCATACTTATCCCTCTCCTCACAACCCTGTTGCAACACCATGTCAAATCTTCCCTTTTAGTGCAAACCTCATCAGTTGTGGGATTTCCAAATGACATGACTGGGGAGGGGAGGGTGGGGGAGGGGAGGGTAGGGTAGGGGAGGGAGAGTCAAAACAATTAATGTTTGTTGGTGTAGTGGTACTGAAACTGTTATACTGTATGTGGTGACTCTATGCTCAACCGTGTTAAAATCGTTGCTGTGAAAGTTGTTGGATGGGGGAGTGAAACATGCCCCCTCCTCTTCTGGACCTTGGACTCAGGTAACTAGTGAGGGGCATTATGTCAATAAAGACATGCAGCCAAAACAAAGGACTACTGTAGTATGCTAAAAGAAGCAGATAACAGGTTCAATGCAAAGAAAGTGCTAAATTGACATATACCCTAATTAAGGTACTTCATAGGTAGAATTTCAAAAAGTATCACTTTCCACAATTATTTACACCAATTGCACTGTGAATATATTATCACATGTAAATCCATATCAAGTTGGATGCATTTTGTGTGAAATATGTGCAACCTTCAGATTGCTCTCCATAGGCATGCCATATTCAGTACTATGGTGTATGGAAAGACAACATTTTTACTTCCTATTATACCTATTTTCATTTTAAGAATTTGATTGTCAGCCCTATAGATGGTCCCGGTCCAGTGCAGGTTACAAACCCTGTTTGATCTATAGACAATAATTTCTTTGTTGTTTCAAAATTCTATTTTATCTTCAACACAATAGGCAACAAAGGGCAGCAAATGCAGGCTGACTGTGTTAATACTTTTCGTTTCTTACTGTAACTTATCTTTATTGAATCAGGTCATTTCACCAGGCTTTTAAATTCTTCAATGTTATTCTCCCCACGTACAGCACGCCTTTCATTGTATGAGACAATACTTGGATACAGTATTAAATAAGCCCATTTAAATCAGTTCAATAATATTTACAATAATATTCACTTGTAAATAAAGATGAAAAGTTAATTTAGTGCTTTCAGATCTAACAGATTCAATAGGCCCTTTGATCATCTGCCAAATAAAAACAGAACAAAAGCCAGAAACTTGATGAAAGAAATCCATCCCTGCTCTGAAAAGATAAACGTAGCGCTCCGCATTGTATCTGATGACTACGGGGCTTACTCCCACATACTATACTCTGGATTGAGTCTGGTGTTTGCCAAGCGCAGTTAGTGGAAATTAAACATAATTCTGCAACTTCCCTTCAATTTTTGGCAAAGAGTCCCTTTACAGTTGTTTACCTTTGAGGATAATATGCTCACTACAGTATATGGGGTAACGGTATACTGTATATAGTACAATTTGTCTTTAGCTACAGTACAGTATGATACATATAGCTAGGCTATGGGCCGGCCCACAGTAAATCAATTATATATACATGGTACATGCACGCATGCATACATGCACACAGTGAGAGCGTAGTAGGAATACATACTACAGTATGTGTACACAGTTTTAAGTATACATACATAATCAGGCATTTAAAGAGAAAAAAAATTATACAGATATGTTGAAACTGTACAGCTAGAAGGAACTAAATATATGTATGATGTGTATAAGAGGTGCACAATCAATAAGCATGTCATATAGAATATAGGGTTGGACATATGTATCAAGTACAGTATGTATGGAAGGGACGCTTCATGTGAGAGGAGGCACATACATTATGTATGAGATGGAGAAACACATGCATGTAAACACATGCATGTGTATGCATGTTAAGAGAGGGACGCATAGAGGAGGCACACATACTGTACATACCCAATTAGTTTGTATAAGGGATGACATTGTTACGTATAAATTTTAGTACTTAAAGTACTTAAAAGTGCATATTAACATTCAGGGTATAATTAAGCGTTCAATTTGCTTTGTGTAGCAGTTTGGAGGGCAACTCTGAAACTTTGCTTCTTGTGTAATGTGTAATGATATATAGTTTGCTGTGTACAAAACTGCTATACATCTTTGCAATTGTATACATTTTCCCATTTCGCATTAGCATTTTGCATTAGCAATTAAATTCCCTTGTTATTGCATTTAAGAGACATATCAGCAAGCGTATAGTTGGCAAACATGTAATTTGGTGTGTGTATAGCTAGCATCCACCATGTTTGAACATATTTTTGGTTCAACTAAAGTCTGCGCAAAACCATTCATGAATTATGAAGATAGTTCAAGATGCTCCTATACAACCCTCTCCCTGCACCTGTTCCCTCCCCCTCCCTTCAACTCCCTCCCCTCTCCCATTCCCATATTTTGGAGGCCTTCTTATATACTGCCCTCTACTGCACCTAGATTAAGGGTAGATCTAGGAATGTCAGGAGAAAGGAATGTGGCCCTGTGAGAGGAGGAAGCGGGGAGGGGGGTTTGGGTGCCCTATATTATCCCTCTGAAAAATGTAAAACCTTAGATGTGAAATGGTGCATTCGGAGCCATTTTTTAGCATATTAATAAGATCTCCAATAAAGTTTAATTGTGCTAACTTTCTGCTGCTTCTAATTTTTTTTGATCTGTGACTGAAAATACATAAATGATTAAATGGTGAACTTAACAGTTTATATACAGAAGTAGTGGTAGTGCAGCGTAGTGCTAATGTAAAGGTTAATAAATGCTCAAGCCATGTATCCTTACTGACTGAGAACAAGAGCCCTCTTACTTGTAGTGCAGGCAAAATACCTTGCCTTTTATGTAACTTACAGAAACCAAGGCCACACCATAACAGTGTGCATGTATGTAAGCACATGTTGAGTGCTGTATGTAAATACTTGTATGCAAAGACGACCGTATACCAATGAGCTGAATGACTTTGCAGGAGGTATAAAATATATACCTTCACATGACAGGATGTAAACAATGTAATCAGCTGATCATCGGTTCACTGCATTGGCATATATATATAACACTGTACATATTGCACAAATAAAGCCACCGATTGCCCAATCAAGGATGCACCTTTAAAAGATCAGCAAAATGTTATTTTTAAAGTAAATCTTTACCGAGTGGAAGGTACTCAACTGCTAATGAGTCTGTGTTAATAGTTTTGTTTGTTTCCGGTTAACATGTTCATATCGGATAATATGTACAATTTCTTTGTAACATAGATAGAAATTCTGTGCAAATTCAATGCAATACAGTATTTATAAACATATATAAATATATTCATATACGATTTTAGATACAAATAATTTAGATACATTTGTATATGAAGCTCAGTTTCATCCACTTCTAGCTTCATTCGGTCAGCCACTACAAAACTGTCTGTCCAGTGCCATAGTCCAATGGTTTTATTGGTTCTATTGGTTTTATTACATTAATCTGCTTAAGTCTGTATAGTCGTTGGAAACAATATTTCGGCCAGCCAATTCTAACAAATCAAGTCTGTGTGTTGAAATGTTGAAATCATGTAATATACTGTATGCTGCAGTTTCCAAGTAACAACATCGGATTAATTTCGGACGGCCGATATAGTGATAAGTCATAACCATACACATGACTTAACAAGCATGGTAGCAGGTTATCTCGTTGGGTAGCGTGTTTGCCGAGGGGAGGGGATGAGGGCTGGCCTCATAGCGATGACAGAATAGCAAAACCAATGTAATTTAGGGGTGGGGCAAGTGGAGGGTAAAACATTTGACCGAGGGGCTCCCCCACTGGTTATGCTACTGCCACCCCCTTTTCTCTGCATGCAGGGCTACATATTACACAATAATTGACAAATATTCAACAAATGCTGGATATAAAGATATCAAAAATGCCTGGCTTCCAACACAACAAAGATATCCTCCATCCAGTCCAGCTCACATCCTCCTTCCTTCCCCCTTCCCACTTATCTTTCCCTCTAAAAGCATACATACATAACCCTGCCCAAGATATGGGCAAGTAGCTTTTAAACCACATGACCTAATTTTCTTAAATTTTGTAGCAGAATTATTGGCACAATCATTACGATGTGTCTTAGTTTGGAGCACGATATGATGCCTTACCTCTTCTCCTATACACAAAGGCAACTCCCAATGAAATCTGGATGATGACAGTGAAAATGGACACCACCACCGCCAAATCAAAACTCCAAGGTTGCACACAACTGGCAGACATTGGAAAAGACTAACGACATCCAACAGAAAAGGTTTCTTTCACCGGTTCCTGACCAGTTTTGCACTTTGAGTTTATGAAGCGGTCCACAGGCATGTGTGGACAGCACTATACTGTAAAGTGCTCTCTATGCACACAGTAGCTATATAAACACACAGTCCTCCTTGTTGCTCAAGAGCTTGTTAGGCATAATTTATATCACATGCTATACCAGCAACTTTAAACAATTCTGATCAAACCACCACCAATGCAGTTCATTCACATTGGCCAAAAAAAAAAAAAAATTGTTGACGGGAGTCAAATGTATCACACTATATACTCACAACTGTCGATCACTCCAAATTATCACTTCTGGTTCACAGTGAAACTTTTAATCCCTCCATAGGCAAGTCAACCAACATTCAGAAATTCAACCCTAATAATTTTTCAACTTTGTGTATATATAATAAATGTTAACCACAATAGTATACATATCTTCCAAATGCAGATTAAAAGTTTATCCAGATGTGTGTGTGTTAACTTGTGAACTTCTTTCCACGCAGTGTGAGAAACTTGATCGTATCGATGTCCTTAGCAGACTACGAGCACCAACGGGTCATCCATTCAACACAGCCGTGACCTTCACTCTTGTATGCATCTCTTTTATCATAGAGCGTCTATAGGTACTGTACCTGCTATATTACTCCAATATTACTTCCAATATATCACAGAGTACAATGAAAACATCGGCAAGGTTCCTTTTACAAAAGGGAAATATTCCTATTGACATAAGCCTGTGTACTTTAACGAAACTATTTCCTAAGAGTTTTTGACGGGATAAGCTTTATATGGTGATTTTGCCCTTAACGCGCACACACACAGGCACAAAACAACCATAAAAATAATCTTGTAAACAAGTTCCTGCACAAATGATAAGCCCCAACTTGAAGGTGTAGAGCTGTGGGGAATTGGAATTCCTATTGTGGACCTAGACTGTTTGAATAGGGGTGCTAATCTATTGGTAAAATCTGAGGGCAATTCAGAAACTCTTTTATTTATTTTTTTATTTTTTGCAAGTAGCCAATAGACCAAAGCTTGGACAATGAGAGTTTCGCGGTAATGAAATGGTAAGCAGATGTGATATCGGGTGGAAAAACCCTTAAAATACAAGGAAATTGTACCTAGCTGCAAGAAGAAGAAAAATATGTCACTAAACCTATATATTGTAATTATAACCACGCTGAATTTAAGACATTTAGTGAAATCAAATCACCTGGTGGAGAGGCTAAGGTTGACCTCTTTTGAGATCTTTTCCACCAATAATTTGTATCTGATTCTTTACTATGAGGGAGGGGAAAGAGGAGAGGGGATTAAAACTTAAAAGTTAACTTACTGGGGGGACTTTAAGTTTGGTCATCAGTTTACAATTATTTACAATCAATATGATTGTTCAAACTTCAAACAACCTCAATATAACTTGGATGGAAGTAGATATGGATTGGGGGGGAGGGATGACACAGGGGGTGGTGGATGATTCAAGTGGGGCCTGCAGTTACATCATGGTCCTATACAATATATGTATGATAACATATATCATAGTGTTTTGAAAGATAATGCTGAGGTGTAAGGTACACTTGAGTACATACATGCCATCTGAGTATTTCTCCCAATATCAATTTATTTACGAGGAAGCTCAGCTGGCCTGGATGAGATTCATCAAGAATGATAATCCATTCTACACACAGTACCTGGGGACATTGATAATGCACTAATCAAATAAAAGCCATATCCTAATGGTATATATGCTGCCTGCATGGGTTGATCCATATACTGCATAGGGGTTACAAATAAATCAAATCATATATATGGTATAAAATTCAATACTATTTACTATATTTTGAAAAATGATGTTTTGGGGGAAAAATTGGTCAACAAGCAATTCTTCTCAACAATACATAGTCTACCCACTGAAGTTTGATTAATCTAAAACATCCTCTTTTAGATTTGTTCCTAAATAAAGATCAATATATAAAACTTAATAAATTTGATTCCATTTTTCAATCAATCAATCAATGCAACATGTTGTCACCCAGACCGCCAGACGGCACATTTTATATGCTCCATCCATATCATTTAGCAACTTGTAATACATTAGTAGAATTAAAACTTGGCTAGTCATTTAAATAATGACCTACTGTATTTGTTTATAACAGCTGCTAGTCTGCTAGCTATCATTTTAAGCAAGTGTGGAGTTATCTTAAATTTCATTGACTCATTCATAAAAGGGATCATAAATGAGCTTCCCATATTTAAGTAGTAACTGTACCTTGAATTGAAGTGGTGTCATAGGTTTTATACAGATGCTATTTCACGTTGTTAACCTAAAAATGGTGCAAAGTGATCAAATTTTTCTTGATATAAATGGTTGCTACTTGTTGATAAATGAAGCAAACCTATCATACTCAAATTATGCTATTCCTGGGGCGAGGCCCGTGTCTGTTAAAGAACATACATGAAAGTGTGGTAGGTATAGGCCTAGGCCACTTGTTCGTTTTAGTTTAGTATATCAATCAATCAATCAATCAATCAGAAAACATTTATATAGCGCCAAAATCAACAAAAGTTGTTCAAAGGCGTATATATCTGCACAGAGTTGGTAGTAGAGTTGGATTAGAATGTAGAGGGCAGACTTACAATATTTACACAATTTGGAGTCCTCCGCTATCACCAAACCGGGCTTGAAATACTGCGGAATTAACTTTCACAATCTTCTTGAGATTTCTGCTAAACAACAAAGCGCCAATGATGCAGTAGCTCAACTACAACCTGATGTCACCGAGACATTGTACAAAGTATGTAATGGTTAGTTATACTCAAAGAATTATAAAAATAATGTTGTATTCCAAGAACTCTGTTTGTCTTTTACTGGTTTCTAATGTAGTGAAGCTGGTATGTATGTGTATGTTGTGAGTGGGAGTGTAAGTAGGTGACATGCTGGGTAATGGTTAGTTGTACTCCAAGAATTAACAAAATAATGTTGTATTACAAGAATACTTTTTTTTGTTTTACTGGTACCTCATGTAGTGAAGCTGGTATATATACGTGTATGTTGTGAGTGGGAGTGTAAGTATAGGTAACATGCTGGTTTGTAAACACGTTATTCCAAGATGCCTAACTACTGAATATTTAGTAACTGAACATCATGTTGTTGAGGCACAGTGGAGCCTGCTTTACAGTAACATCCAGACTCAGCTAAGGCATTGTGTTGACAAAACTCCTAGTTGAAAAGCTCAGTACTAAGTTACAATGACAGGAACCTAGTTGAGAGGAGTCTCAGTTGAGAACCTAGTTGGGCCCAGTTGAGAAGGAAACTTAGTTAAGAAACCCAGCTAGTGATGCTCCAAAACACACAGGGACCACATCTTTGTGAATGTTTTTGGGGCAGTATTTGATATCACTCAGATGACCTGAGATGACCTTTGCCCATATTATAAATGAATCACTTTTGTGGCCCATTAACTGATGATCCCCATGGCCAACTAAAATCACAATAACACAAAACCTGTCAGAGGATTAGGCTTTGATATGAATTTGACAATTTGACCTGTGACCTCAGCTGACCTTTGACATCAAAAGTAAGAACATCTTTTATGACCAATCACTAACTGTACACTGTGACCAAGTTTGATGAAAATCAAACATTAACTCAAGGAGGAGTAGGCTTTTGTGGGATTTCACTGTTTGACCTCTCTTTAACCCCAATTGACGTTTGACCTACTTTTTGCTAGCAAGAGTATCAACCTGTTGACATGCGCCATAACCTCACCAAGTTTGACAAGAAATGATCAAACAGCATGCATATGGTGGCCTTCCAACAACTGTTGACAGACAGACGCATTGCCATGACAAAAGCTCAACTACTGTACGTAGTTGAGCTAAAAATTGCGTTGACTATTTCCCCAATTCATTTCGCTATTTATTGGCACAAGCAAAATGATTGACACCGACACCTATGTTATGCAGCAACGGGACAAGAGGCTCATGTACAATATGCATGTATTCCGCAATATTTCATTCCCGGTTTGGAAAAAATGACTGACGTAGCTCCTTGGTCCCACATAGTGCTTTGGTAGTACTTTCAAATCCACCTTCTACTTGATGGAGTATTAAACATCTGTTGCAACACCGCATGCAACAAACAAACAATACATTTATATACAGTATTTACACGATGGAACTGTTACCTAGCAACCAACTACTTGAAGCCAGCTAGTTCAGTCAATACAGAATTAGAATTACGGACTCAGAATTACGGACTCAGAATTAGTATTTTCGTTGTCTGAATCCTGCTCATATATCCATCCATTTTTTTCTATTTCATGATGAAAAGTCCTTCCTCCTCTGCGTTTTTCAAAATTTTTACGTTATTAATTTTTAAGCATGACCACAGGTCGTGTCCCATTAAAATGACATCATTCATGATCTAGAAAATTTGAGATCGATGACATAACACAGTCCATCTGTCTATAAACGACTTTCCATCAAGAAAGTTTGGTAAGTTATAATACTATTTTATTGGAAAACTCTGTACACAGTGAAGTGTGTTATGTGCATTTAAATACTAAAATGAGCATTGAAGCATACAAACATGTACTAAAGCTAGTGAAGCAGATCACACAGGGAGAGGGAAGGTGCCAGATGAACGGACCAAAAGACAAGTAGGTCAAATTCTAGGCAAATTATGTGTGATCATCTGGGGGGCTTATAGAATTATGAGGAGAGATTTGAAGGGTTTTAAGGAATATATTAAATTATGTGAAAACATGAGTCATTCCCATCGTTGTTAATGTCAATCGAGCTAATATGGTACTGTGGTTTAATTACCAATATTTAAAAAAAACATGTATAAATAAAGAATTTAACATTTGTTGACTTTTCGTTCTATGTCACTAAGGTGCTTTTAACTGTACATATTGTACATAATGGAGCTGTAGGTTTTTGACTCAATTTCAAGACTTGAAATTTCTACCAAAGTTTGCAAAACTGGCATGTGTATGGAGGTTCATGATGTTGTAAGTAGACTGAGCAACATAAACCCCTAGATAATCTACAGATCTAGCAGGTGGTATATAGATGTAGAGTTCTTAAAGGTATACCAAAAGAAAACAACATTTTGAAAGAGAAGTACGGAATATCCATAAAGCAGTTGAAATCATCTACAGTTTTCTAAAAATAAATATGATGTCATTGATAAACTGTACCATACCATATGTTCAGCAAATATTATTATTATTTTTATTTTATGGAAGTAGAATTGAAAGAGGAAGTGTGCCATGACTCATATCCCAACAGTATGGTAATTATCTGTGCCAGATGAACACCCTCTGATGCCCTAAGGCACCATTTGCTCATTCTTAGACTCCACCCCTCCATCCCTCCACCCCCTTCCCATCCCTCCCCTACCTACTTTGTACTGGGATTTATAGATTTGTAGGCACAACCTGAAAGAAGAGGTCCTTAACCTTCCAGGCTAGTCTCATTTTCAAGTACCCTTAATTTTTTCTTCTTTTTATAGTCACAATAATTTTACATGAAAAAAAGAAAGAAAAAGAAGTTAGCTTACTTGAAATGTCAATTAAAGCTTTACAAGATCTTACAAAAACGTGTAGATAACTACCGTACATCTGTGCATACAAATAGATTATGAATACATATAAATCATGAATAAAAATCTCTCCCTGAGAAGATGAAAGACAAACATCAAACCGCCAAACTTCCTGTGCAATAAATTTACCAATTTGTCCTGCTTATTAAAATCCCTAAAAACCAATGACAATAACCTTACAGCTATGGGTTTCTCTCTCTAGCTGTGGCCTTGGAAAACACCACTTCAGCAAACCGTGAGTCATAGACTCATTACGGAGAATAATTTCCCCTCCGGTTTGGGGATAATTTCCCCTCCTGTTTAAGCTACCGGTCAGTTATGACTGCTTCAATAATCCAACCTACCCTATGGGGAATGTCCTCTCCAAAACTCTGTCAACACCCTCTGTCGTACGCGCCCTCGGCTATCTCCTTAATACGCTCAACAGTCGCTCGGCTCGGTTCAGTTTCTGCCCTCGAATATCATCAGCCTCGTTCATTAAAAGCCCCAAAGACAGTTAAACTTGTGGCGGATGCTCCAAAAGCTGTTTTTCTCTAACCTATGGAGGGGCTTGATCCTCTTAGATTCGTTTTGAAATCAGATCTGCATGCAAAGAGCTAAAGATGGGAGTCACGGATGACTTAGTATAGTTTGAGCATCTCCCCCAGTGGAAGACCAAAAAAAAAAAAAAAATGCCTCAAAACACACCTAATCAAGTCTTGAGTCATTGGTCTTGACGTGAATGATTGGCATTTTCTGTGCATGGTTGCCATGGTGATGAAACATATCAATGAGCAAGGTGGAAATAAATCATCAGAAAATGATAAATTATGAAAAAATGAATATCAGGTTAAAAGAAAACAAAATCCTGATGTGCTAGACTTCAATGGGTTTGAGTTAAATGAAGGTAAGCTTGCATTTGTTTCTTTTTTAAATCTTTTTATTTATAATGGAAAAAGACTTCCTACAAATTTCAGAAATGAAAATATGTGAGACATCTCGTTTTGTATGCAATGTACAGTATGCGTGTACAGCAAGTGAGACAACTCAAGCAACTGTTTAAATACTGTATATATCTGCAGGGATGTGCCCAGGATTTCCTGAGTGCTGGGTATACTGATTGCCGTCCTGGGGGAGGGGTCTATTTTTTAAGGTGCTCAGATGCCAAATGCTGGCACTTGTGTACAGTAGCTTTTTAAACACATACACAAGTACTAGTTTTGCTAACAATTTACATTTTTAAATTTTTTTTTAGTGAAATATATTACGTACCTGGTAAAAGTTATTAGTTTGTTTCAAAGAGATTTTACAAGGGACCGATTGAGAGCTGTAAGTAATGTTTCTCGCATACGTAACTGATGCATTATTAGTCTGTATGATTTTGATATATAGGCTAGGCCCAATTTATGTTGAATATATTGTTAGGGATGTCGGGATATTAGATGAAAATAGTGCTGGGCGGGATTCACAATTTTTAAGACGGAGTGCTGGGCGGTAATGTTTAGTGCTGGGCGGGGCCGCCCAGCGTGGGCATATCCCTGCTAGTATACGATAATTATATATAAATATATACATAAATATATCCCATCATCTGTTAGTTTGGCTTGGAATATATCCAGTTAGATGTGAATACTCCACAAATAATTACAACCCCAACACAAACTACAGCTTGAAAATTGTATCTGTTAAAAGAATCTCGTGTAGGAAGTAAATGTTTGTAAACAAGGTTTATGTTCAGTATATATATATGCAAAAGTCCCAAACTGTTAAGATGAGAGGATTAGCACACACATACATCATTTATACTTTGTTTTATTGAAACCAATCTTTGCCGAAGTATGTAAAGGGGAAGCTGGGGATGGAAACCGAAATTGTATATTTTCAGGCTGCTTGGCATTCCCAGATTAAACGGTGCAGAAAAGTGTAAGCTACTTCCCTGTACTGATCAAATAATCCAAATTTATTGAATTCTGTTGAAGCTGAAATAAACAGCTTTATATCCATGATGAAATTAAAGGACTATGCTTTTTATTGGAGGAGTTTAAATCCTACAATAAATGCAATCACAGATGACTGTCATCAGTGTGGTACACATCATATAGCTCTACACCCTCTTAGAGCTTTCATCTTGTAACTTTGTACACACAAACATGGTGAAAATCAATAGAAATGTTTTTATGGTGACAAGAAGAGAACTCCAAAAGAGTTTCAAGATAACAGCAGCTGGGTATATAGCGGTAGCATATCACTCGCCTGATTACGATCAAATATATATGCTAAAAACAGAAACTGCACCGTTTTCAAAACTACAGAAATTTTTAAACCTGTTTTGTGATGGAGTGGATTGAGTGAATTAAACCAGAGCATTTTTCAACTTCCTATTTTGGTTTCAGTTGAGATCAGTGGGAACTTTTGAGATCAAGCAACACAAGTTTTTAGAAAGAAAACGTCCGTTTCAGGCATTAAAACATTCTTAGTGCTTTCATCTTGTAATTTTGTTTACAAACATAGTGAGAATCGATAGAAATGTGTTTACGGTGACAGGAAGAGAACTTCAAAAGAGTTTTCAGATAACAGCAGCTGGGTATATATTGGTAGCATATCACTTGCCTAATTACCATCAAACATAAATATGCTAAAAACAGAAACTGCACCGTTTTCCAAACTACAGAAATTTTTAAACCTGTTTGAGTGGATCGAGTGTAATTAAACCAGAGCATTTTATTAACTTCCTATTTTGGTTTCAGTTGAGATCAGTGGGAACTTTTGAGATCAAGCAATACAAGTTTTTAGAAATAAAACGTCCGTTTCAAGACATTCCCATCCTTCGAATTATGTGTTGCCATGGTGACATCTATACTGATATATACTCCATAAAATTCTGCAAGGGTCATCCTTCAAATTTGGCATTTCAAAAAGACATTTTAAACGGAAAGTGGAATATCTCAGCCCTTATTTGCATGGCTTGTTTCAACAGTTTTTTTTTACTATAAAGGAAGTCACAGTGGCTCCATAAATTGCCCTGTTGAGCACTTTCGCAATTCAATAGTGTCGATTAATGTAAGCTACTGTACTGTATCAGTGAGAGAGATAACAGGGACAACAATGGATTACACAATGTACATTTAAAATGACTAAACTAATAAAATGACCCTATCAATGGTGTTTTCAATTTCCCTGTAGTTTATGATGATAAGTATTCTTTTTGCATGGTCACAGTCACTTCCCGCTTCTCAACTCAACTGCGATCATTAATTTCTTGATATTATCCTCACTTCAATAATTCTTCCAGAACACCAAGTCCAAATTTTTTTTTTTTTTACTAATTATTTGAACAGTCATGCTTGAGTCTTGCTGACCAAGAAGATTAAACTTTAAAAACTTTTATCAATTTATAACACATAAAAAAAAAAAAAAAGAGTTGTGGTTGAACATAAGCCCATAGTGAGTCACCAAGACTGACGTCTGGGTAATCTCGGAAGAAACAAATAACTGCCACTGTAAAATTTCTACAAACCAGCTACTGTACATCTAATCAAATTTCTGTTTCCATCTCAGAGAGCAGAAGACCCCGATGGAAAGAGTAATTAGGTGCGCCTGGAATTCCAAGTTCGACCACTTCCGAAATCTTTATTCTTCTGTGACTACCAGAGCGATAATATTGGGTTTGGGTGATGAGTTTCTGGTGGTCTTTAAGCATCATTAGTTGCTTTAATGAGCTCTGGTTAGATTATGAGTGATCACATTCCAAATTGATTGTCTCAAATTCAAAAATTATTCCCCCCAAACTTTGAAATATGTACGAACAATAAATTGCTGGCATGTTTTGCGGGAATGTGTGGCTTTCTTGCTACAATAAAAAAAAAAAAATGAAAGTCGCAATTTCTGTATGGAAAATTTATTTCAAGTCAACATGTACAGTATTTCCAAGTTCTGTTCTTTGATCTGGTAAATTAGAAGTTTGTAACAGGATGGGGAGGAGATTAAGGTTTGGGGAACAAATTGCCAATTTACATCCACTAATTGAATGATTAAATCCCACTAACTAACAGTGATTAAATCTCAACAGTTCACTCACATGATTTACTTGGATCATTTGTTTAACAGTAATTGGAAGATACCTAACAGTTATTATGGAACAATAATGTCTTCATTACTACTGTTCTATTAAACACTTGATGCCTACTTTACTAGTCTTGTGAACTTGCTGACATTACACAGGTCCAAAATGTGGGCTACTCCTTTCCCCACCCTCCATCCCCCTCTACCAGATCTACAAACATTGCAACTAACATAAAGAATCTGTATGTGAAAAATCCCCCCCCCCCCTCCTCCAAAGTCTCCCCATACAGTATATAGGCAAAATATGTGTGTATGAACACATAATTTTATGTGTGTGTATAATGGATGCCACTTCTAATCTTGAATTTAAATGTGTTAATCATTCACAGGAAAATGGATTTATGGCTTTCTAAGTAACGTGACCTAGTTAATTCAATTTTCTGTTTAGCTTAATCAAACACCTGTTGGGAACCGCTGCATGACAAGGGAAAGGGTACAGACAGTACAAGGAAGTTACCAATTTAATGCTTCACTGCAAGTGAGAATATTATTCATGCAGCAACTAAGTTTTGAGACTGACAATATGTATGTCGTCGGCCTACTGTAATTTTAGTTAAATACAGCTAACTTTGCTACCGTATACATACAGTGTATGCACAGTAATTGTCGTAAAGTTACAGTTGTAAATCAAAATAACACAAAAACTGTTAACAAACTGCTTAATATCCACTAAAACAGCCTGTGTAAGAGAATGTGTCAAAGTAAGTGGGTCTGACATTTCAATCCTAGCAGGATCTCGTTCAGAAACTGAATGACTAGTACCAGAAATTACAAGGGACAAAATGCAAGCACAGAATCTGTATTAAGGCCCACTTACTTTTACACAAGTTACAGTTGTCACAGAAATCCCAAAAACTTACTTTAGTTTTGGATATTCCAGGTGGTAGAATGAGAAGAAGAAGTATAAGTGACCGGAAGTGACCAATTGCTATCTAGGTTGTAATTACACTATGAAAACAGTTACCGCTGCATTTAGACACAGTAGAGCAAGAGTGCTAAGGTTGTTTGGGGACAGGTAAGCAAGGGAGAAAACTAAGCGAGGTACAAGCGAGGAACAAAGTTTATTCAAAATTTGGTAACTAAATGTCTCGGGGGGGGGGGGGGGAATGCTTTAAAGGAGAGTAAAAAAAGTGTTTTTTTAATCGATTATTAGTAGTGCGTCGAAATTGACAAAACCATCGGAGCAGATAGTGTCAGAAAGCGTCCAAAATGTTGCGTTGAAATGCAAAACGCCAGTTTGCAAAGAGTTAGGTGACACATATATTGGTCTTTGCTTCATACCTGAGGACAATACAGATTCACTTTAAGTCTATATAATGTGGTTAGTATTAGTAATAAGTCGTCCCTATACATAATCCAGCAGTGCATTGGCAAGCAGTACTGACTACAGTAATTATACAGTATATAACTGATTGCAGGACTACAATGGTTAATATATGAAGATTAACGATTGTCTTGTCTCACAATTGGCTGTTTTTATAATTATCAATTGCCGATTCTGATTGAATTGATACAGGCAGCTGGAACAGTACAATTTGTTGCAGCACCTACAGTACAATAGCATTATAGGTCAGTGTGTACAGTGGAGTAAACTGTACAGTGAATATGATCGAGTCATATAATGAACTGAATAAATGCTGCAGTCAAGTACACAAGAAGCAGAAACAGTATCTCTAGAGACAATAGCACACCCTTGGCACTAGCAAACCTTAGTCAATCTAAATGATATCTCAAACATATGAGAAATTCCAAATAGTAAAAATTTATACGAGAAAGGCATAATTGAAGCTATGATAAAGCATATAGATACAATAGATGTTAACTTTGAAAATTGTATAGATAGATTTGGAAGGCTACATGCAGTGGGGGCCCTGCAATGCTTTTAATTAATACTGAACTTCAAGTTTTTAGATGAAAGAGTACAAGAGTAGAGAGGTGACATGTGAGAGAGAAGTCTGCTAAATAGTATCATACCAAAACACCCATAGACATTCCAAGGAGATTCTAATTAGAAGACGTTTTAATTAAATTTACTGTTAAGTCTATCATGCTTAGTGTATTATGCCAATGGTTATCACAGTTCATAATACAGTATACACAATAATCTTGAAGGAGACACAACACCCTAACTTCATTCTTGGTCTAATGTGGAAGAGATATAAACTCATTATCAACTTCCCCAAACAGCTAAGAACAACTTGATTCCATTTGTATCATATGTATCATAAGTATCATATGTCATATAGGTATCATATCATATGTCATATAAGTATCATATGTCATATTCCTTCTCAGTTTGCCTACACGACTGAAGACTTGTTCAAGTCTAAATACTGCATTCATCTTCAAGCTACACACTGAGCAAGATCTTTCATGGCTTTGTTTGAGTGAATTCATCGTTACAAAGTTCTCTGTCATGTTTAAAGATCTCTGTCATATTGAAGCTAAATGATGACCGTTGAGTTTGTGTTTTCATAAGACTTAAGACTTGGTCAAGTCTAAATACTGCATGACATCATCAAGCTACACACTGAGCAAGATTTTTCTTGGCTCTGTTTGAGTGAATTCATCGTTACAAAGATCTCTGTTTTAAAGATCTCTGTTATATTGAAGCTAAATGATGAACGTTTAGTTTGTGTTTTTATTAGACTTGGTCAAGTCTAAATAACGTGACTTCATCAAGCCACACACTGAGCAAGATTTATCTTGGCTTTGTTTGGGTGAATTCCTCGCCACAAAGATCTCTGTCATATGGAAGTTAAATGATGACCATTGAGTTTGTGTTTTTATTAGACTCAAGACTTGGTCAAGTCTAAAAAATATACGACATTATCAAGCCACACACTGGGCATGATTTTTCTTCGCTATGTTTTGGTGAATTCATCGCCACAATGACTACAGTTGAGTTTGTGTTTTCATTATTATCTCAACAGCACTACTACAGTATACATCTATGTCCAGTACAATTCTCACTCTAGTGTGGATTATAAACTGTTCCTCATTTATGATTCTGTGTCATCATTCATCATGTCAGTTTCCTGCCTTTCCATTTAGTCACCTGACAGTGAACATTCAAAACTTAAGTAGCATTATCATGCACACTCCACTATTCATGATTTCATAATGGGAATGGGCCACAAGATAATTGAGCGGTAACGAGGCAATGTTTATAACCGTCACAGTTTCCCCCGCTTTCAACATGTCACATTCGGTAATTTATCATTTTCTTAACGACGTCCAATTTTCAAACGATCATGCCTGAAATTGGCTGTTACAGTACAAATCAAGTTTCACTGACATGTGTGTCAGACAGTAGCAAAACTGTAAACCAATGTTACATTCAACTTACCGTAGGTACAGTACGAGTTGGTTTGAAGAGGATTATGGTCTCCGATAGGCTCTGTAAATTACGATTAAGGTCTACTGCCCTGTGTATTCATTGATCAATTCTCTCTGAGATGAATGTACACAGTTAATGTTATCCAAAATAAAAAATTAAAAAAACTTGTTTTGGGCTGTTTTCAGACTAAATTTGGAAACATTAATGAATATAGACATAAGTGTAATACATGTATGGTCTGCAAACAAAAAGTCTTCATACACTGAATAAATCTTCTCTGAGGGAGAACAGCAAAGGTTGTCTAAGAACTTGTGTTGAACGAACGTAAATGAACATGTATGTGTCACAGATAACGGTCTGCAATCACAAGAAGGTAAATGGTCTGCATTTTACAAGTCTGAGACCCGTACATTACATAATACATTACTGTACTCAAAACTAGAACCACCTGGCATCTCTACAGGTCTGCACGATATGTGTTAACATGTAATTAGCCACCTGTTCACTGCTGATTGAAATCAATTTCATATCTGAAAAAAAGAAATGTATGTTTTGCCTTTCTGAAATTTGGCATGTCAGTTTATAGAGATTAAAATTCAAATGAAAAATAATTGTGCAGTTTAAAGTTTTACACTGTCAAATGATCTATTTCTATTTGTCTGATGTAATGTTTACTGTACTGTTTCAGAATACTCTAAATTAATGGACAATTAAAGACACAAAAATCAATTTTTGATGGAACAAAATATACAACTTTACTGTTTACTTGCAGACTCAGGTGGGACACATCAAATACTGTGCATACCTTAATAATATGGTATGCAAATATTCAAGGTTTTTATATTCATATGGATACAGCCTGGAACAAATCTCAGGAACAGAAATGGTTGGCATAACATAACTTCATCTAAACAGCTGTTTTTCTCTATGAAACGAAACGATCGCAACAACAAAAATAATTTCATTTGGACATTCAGTTTGACTAAATCATAGGACATATAAATCATAACACTTACCACAAGATATTAAACTTTTCGTCAAATGTAGAAATACTGTGTTCCACTTTATTGGTTACAATGTTGGCTTTTTTTTTCAAAACCAACGGCTAACAAACACTTTGTACATGTTGCATATATTTTAGTTCACCCAGCTTCTCTATTTAACATATATTTCAGCAAGCACCAGTACAGTCTTCAATGGATGACCTATCATAACAAGGGTTACGAACTTAAAATAGCAGGGAGCCTTGACAAAGTATGCAAGAGGATTATAAGAACTAAGGAGTGAAACACCACTTTTTAAACTTAGGAAAAATTCCCACCCACAAGTCACAGTTAAAGTTAAAGAGATAAGATCACCATTTGGGGTGCTTAGTGCTTACAGTTAATAGTGCTAAGATTGAACAAAACATGTCAAAACCTTACACTGAAAAGTTATGAATGGCCGAAATTCCTTGTAAAGAGGTGGTTATCCTTGGCTGGTAGTTGGAAGCTTATGGCCAGCTCCAACTGCCATGCATCTCTCTATCTCGTTTCCTCTCCTTCAAAAGAAATTACCATTCAGAGATTGTCACGCATGAGCTGACAGGATGAACACAACGCAAGGTGTTGTTAGTAAAGACTGCCTCGGTGCCATTGTGAACAAGTAAATAACTGAAAATTAGCTAAACCTCCCAACCTTGCTGTATTGAGCGTTGAGATTTCTCAAAGTCTGTAGAATTTGCTATGTTAATTACATGGAGCATGAACAGAGGAACCATAAATTGTCTGTTTTGAATACATACATGTGTACTGTTTAGTACTACAGAATACCTGAAGGAACTCTGTGATTGTAGTACTAGTGAGAAGAATGACTGGTCTTAGGGTGATATGTCTTGTGGAATAGACTGTACATCACGGATATATACAACCACCTTTTTGGTACCAGTGGAGTGGGATGGGGTTTGTTTTACACATTAAAGGGGGGGGTAGGGTTTGTTTACATGTTAATGGGAAGTGGGATGGGGTCTGTTAACATGTTAATGGGGAGTGGGATGTGGTTTGTTAACATGTTAAGGGGAGTGGGATGGTGTTTGTTAACATATTAAGCCATCCTGGGGAGGGAGATCTGAGAAATGAGAAATTTTGGTAAAATGCAATTGCTGTAATTATTGTCGAAGAATTATAACTCTGCCAGATCAGGGGAACGTCGACAAGAGACTGATCTGAAACTCTGTGAGATAGTATACGCATCATGTACGCATTCATGTGTTTGTATAACACCACATGACAACATACTGAAGGTTGTACTGTCCAGGTCCTACTCCAATGCTGTGCTATGGGGAAATTAACGATCACAAGATTCTACCGTCTATGTGCCTTATCGATCTGATAACATGAAATTATGTTCAAATTAACATTTAAAGCAACATGTCAAACCTTCTCTTAAAATGCTATCCCTGCTTCTGTTTTTTATTCTGAATACTTTGCAACTTTACTGTTTTGTTTAATGCCAGCATCTAGTCCTACAATACCTCTCCCAGTTTTTGATTTCTAAATTTTTTTCTACATTGTGATCAGAAATGAGATATATGCGCTTCTATCTGGAACAGTAGAGAAAATCCACTTCCTTTTACAGGAAATAATTACACAGAATGCTTAATTATATGCCAATGCTGCGTTCTGAAGTGTTAACATTACAGTGCTACAAGTACTGTTACATCTACCCTATGTTATTACAGCTCCAGTGATGTGTAAAAGCCCCCGAAGTTTTCTCTGAACTTATTTTATATCGCTACGATGCAATCTTACAAGTCTGGGATTTCCTCTCAAGTCTTCTACTATTTTCCTCCAAATCTCCTGATTTCTTGAAATGGAAAAAATCATTAATCTCTGTTTCTCCCTATTTTGTGAAAAACAGGGTTGGCAGATCTTCTAATGCATACAGTACTAGAATCTTGTGGTTACTTGACTTAATAGCTAATTTTAACCATTTCCAATCCATATTTTGAAAAAAAAGAAAAACCTTAGAAAATAATAATCAATCATAAAATATCAACTATATGGAACAGCCCAGATAACAAACAGGTCATTCAAAGCAGTGCTTAGTCTGCAGTACACATTCCATTCGAATGAGTAACATTGCACACATGTATCATACAGACCCCAACATTGCAGTAAGTATACTTGTATTTCATACTGCAGGTACAGCACAGAAACTAGCCTTTTAGATAATCTGAGCCAACCACAGTTTTGCAGGGAAGAGATAAATTTTTCAAAGGGACTGATGATACTGCATTCCACAGATGGCCATACTTTGTATGCTATACGTTCATGAAACCTTAATTCATGTCAAGAATTTCAATCGTCATTATTTACTTTCGATTTTTGAATATTGAAGTAAATTTTTTTAAAGTACCAAAGTTTGCTTAATTCACACGACACAGGTCATTACTAATGATTACTAGATTATGCAAAGTGTCGTAGCAACAAAATATTGAATCAACTCAAATCGAATCAATGCAATTAATTACTTAAGTAATAAAACTCACGCACAGTGAAACCCATAGTGAAACCTAAGAATAGGTAATATAGGTTGATAAATCCCAAAGTTGATACGCATGAGCAATAAATACTCAGTGGTAGATTTCGTACTTTGTAGATGAAATGCAAAAAAGGGCTGCATATAAGCTTCAAATAAAGTACGTCTGCAGGAATTATTTATCTGGTATCATATCGCAAAATGCTATGCAAAGTGGTAAATATTGCTGTACAAGTGGAAAGACTTACAGCATGTGTTTTACACAGGCATCATAGTATTTTACACAGACATATTCCAGAACCTTTCAAACTGCTACACAAAATTGGTGCACTAAATTTTTCCCTGTATCTGGATTTTCTTGTGTATATAGCTTTTTGGTACAAAATCAGTGTTTACCACATGTGAGCTGGGATTTCTCCGAGTGAGAGGCGATAACTGGTTTGTGACACTGGAGGGCGTGAGCATACCTGGCTGGGAGGGGGGGAGGGGGTCTGGGTTCAAGACTCCCCGGAAAATTTTCTTGAACATAGTTCTGTCACTCATCCTAACAGTAAATTAGATAAAACTGCTTTGTTAAATAGACAGTTTTAAGAATATTGCCTATTTAAATTAAATTAACATTGCCACAAACTCCAAAAGCAATTTCAACAAAGACAAAATAAACATTCCAGCAGGTAATAGTACAGAACAGTAGTTCCCTGCCTCCCAAACTATTACCGTGGTAACCCCATGTTGTGATGACCCTGGGCTAGCCATGACCCAGAAATTTAATTCTAAGGCCTAAAATCTCTTCATTTTCTGTGGTTATTGTTGATTAAATTGCACATCTACCTGTTTGATTCAGATTTAGCAGTATTGACTTCACATTGAATAAAATGTTTTTTACAACAACAACACATACACACATTTATCAATCAGCACATGAGAGGCAGAGGATCGAAGCCTACAGTATGATCAGATTCCATTGGAAACTTCATTTAACAATTTCACTATTTTTTGAGGGGCTATCCACTACCCTGCTCACGACCCACCATAACAGCTTGGCAACTCAGTGTCCCCCCACCCCCACCCCCATTTAGTTTGGAAAGTGTGGATCTAGTAAAACCCAACAACTTCCACTTTCTATACATTGGACATTAACTATTTTAGATCTTTATTATTCCTTTGACATTTTGTTCCAAACCCTTACCTTACACATAGCTATAGCTTGTTTGACTTGAAGTTCTCTATAATTTGGCAAACTGCAATTTTTTTAACAAGGAAATTTGTACAAATTTTGCATCAACATGCATCATAGTTCATTGTTTAAGTTACATAAAATGAAGAAATGTTGTAAATAGATAACCTACAGATTTTGTATCTATAAAACATTAACTCATTTATTACAGTCTTGCTAGATACAATATATATACCTAACTTCTCTAGTCACAAAACTCTGTGACGCACCTCCAAACATAAACCAGGCTCTGACTTCCTGCTATTAACACTCAGACCTACAGGAATGGTCAAACAGCTTGACAAACAATGTACTTCAGTTCTGTATGCATTCCTTATGAAGCAATTAATCTACCCAAATTCATGCATCATTTAAAAAGACTTCTGGGATTCCTGACATGAAAAGAATTAAAAGCAAATACTTTAAATAGATCTTCATGATGGCAGGGCATAATTTGTGTTTACAGCTTTAGTAGAATTTGCATCGTGTAGACTTTGTATCACATAGTGCAGGTTTTGCATGTAATGCTTTGATGTTGGTCAAAATTTGTTAATCATAAAATGTTTTTGTATTATTGTAATATGTTTTTAAATACTAAAACTGCTACATATCACTTGTGTAGCAATTTTGATATTTTAAACTGCAATCTTATTGTGCTTTACCAGATAAATTCAACTCCCTTAATAATTTCCTGTCTTGTTTACAAAACAAACAATCTCCAACTAAAACGTGTGGAAATCAGATACTTTCAACAATTTTTATATTTTTTTATTTAAAATTAGCATCCTAAAATCTGAGCCAGTAGAAACTGGTTTGCTTGCAAATGCACAAAGTATTGATATCTTTTAAAAACAATTGACTATATGTATACATGTTTAGACGTTGGTTTTTTGGTTTCTTTTTGTTAACAAAACATCCTACAGGTCTGGTTAGTATGAGTATTCAGTGACTAACTGTTTTATATTTTTGCAAATAAATAGTAATAACATTTATGCAAGATTAAGTAGGTAAGAATAATACGAATTGAAAAGAAACTGTGGCAAATGCTGAATTGAAACTTCCTCTTGAAAATGTTACTAACAGGTTTCATTAAGCTCTTCATAATATCCAATTTGTTTATTCATAAAACACATAAGCTATGTACATCCTTTCCAAAACACAATTGGTGAAAGACATATACACAATCAAATCCTTCAAAAGGAAAATTAATCTTATCAGATGAATGACGATAACAATCTTTGCAATATTTACAAGACACCCAAGGTTAAGAGAAAACAAATATTGAAATTAAGATCTTTATGTTTCTTTTAAAGAACAAAACATCATTCCAATGAGCATCAGTTCTGACTGACTTCTTTTATTTCCCTATAACCTTTTTTTAGTGGGGATGGGAGTGGGGGGTGGGAGTGGGGGGAGTGGCAGGTTTTTTTTTCAAAGTATTTTTATCAACCTCATACTCAGTTAGGATGATGGAACTTCAAGTAGGCGGATTCATACAGACACAGTGACTACGCAGGCGGTATGCCTACTGGCTATGTGTATGATCTGCATCAGTAAAACACTATCTTTGAGGTTCTTTCATTTGTGCTCATCTACTAGAAGAACCATGTTCAGACTAACTCTGAGCAGTGAGCCAAAGTAAAGGCAGATATATTACAATGTACGGTACCTTTGTTTTTGTTGTTTAGGTTTGTTGTTCCCCTGAAATTCATAACATTTTCTTATCCTCTCTGGGAGGTAAGAATTAAAGTAAGCCAATAAACATAGGCCTAGGGGGCCTGGCCTTTCATTTAATGTTTTATCCAAACTTAACTCTTGAAGTAAATTTAATACTGGGGTAGGACTTTGTTCAGGCAAGAAAATTACCTCCCCCCCCCACCCCAATGAATAAATGTGAATGACCCCGGCTAGAATTAGTAGCCTAGGCTATGGATCTATAGGCCCAAGGGTGCAGGCTGTTGAAACGACTAGGGCGCCGGTTGGTGAATGGACTATACGATCCCGGTGGGTGAAATCTCTTTCCTCTAGACCAAGGCTACCTTATATGCTAGTGCTAACTGTCGTAGATTCAAAATATCGTCTATTATGCTTTTAAATTAAGCACGAGTTTCACGCTCGCAATGACGAAAAAATACCCTGCTAGCTGAAAGAAAAATTGCACATAACTTACCAAACGACAAGGAGTCTCCACTTGATCCTGGTGCCTTCTTGTCATCGTCTGCCATAGTTTTAACAACCTCTCGAATCAAGCTGTGCGATGGACCAGAACCTGCATACGGTACATGTGTTATGGAAGTCTAGCATATATACACAGAATAGCTAGGTATCAGAAGAACGTCAGACTCATCGGTATGTATACAAATCTGGACCAACTACGTCAATTGGAAAATAGTGTAGCAACCGTGGAGAGTCATGTGACGTGCTCTCCTCTGTATACTCATGGAGGTAAAAACAGATGGTATACTCTAGTACGTTTTGAATTTACGACTATTTCGTTAACAGCTGATTGACGGGCGCGCGTAAGTAATTATATATCTTAACGCTTAAGTCATCAGTGAGTCAGTGAGGTGGCGACGGCGCTATACAGTTTCAACTGTTGGATGATAGTATACAAATAATAAATGGTTATGAGTGCAATAGTGCAAATATTTCATGAGTTGAAAGATGGAATGTTCCATTCAACGAGGCGCAGCCGAGTTGAATGGAACAAATTACATCTTTCAACGACCATTCAAATGGCCGGAATATAATTAGGTGTTGTATAATAGAGAATAAAGCTATTTTTTTAAAGGTCCATATTGCGTTTGGCGATCAAGCTGTTACTTGGCAACCAAGCTGCTACTTGGCGACCAAGCTGCTACTTGGCGACCAAGCTGCTTCTTCATGACCAAGTTGCTCTTCTTGGTGAACAAGAATTAAGCTACTTGGAAATCAATCTGCTACTTGGGAACTGTTTAAGGAAAGTCACCTGGCCATGGGCGTCAGCAGGTTTCAGAAAGTGGGGGGGGGGGACACTATACTATCTAAGCGGAGCGCCACCATTGGTTGGCGCGTAGCGTACCAGAAAATTTTGGGTACATAAGACCCCCTAGATCGCAGGAGACGGCCTTCCTGAGTCGTTTTTAGTTACATCAGAACCAGATCTGTGAGGAGAAATTTTGTCTCACAAAACTAAATTCCGACAGAAAGTACTGGTAGAAAGATGCCGTTCTGACACCAAGGGAAACGAATTACACAGCGTCCATCTCAAACGAAATATTTTCGGTAGTTTGGTATCATATAATACCCTGCATACAGGCAGAATACTGTCTGTAGGGCCTAAAATATATGATATTACCTTCCTGGTGGGGTCTTCGACTTGTTTTCAAGTTGAAATGCGTCGTTTTCTCTGATTCACAGTGTAGGGCAAGGGGAATTCCATTTCTGGCGAGAAGGGGTGCTTCCACAAAACACTCTAAAACATCGTTCAAACATCGCACAAACTTTTATCAGAGGTCTCAGACGAAGCAGGGAGGGTGAATATCAGAGGAAGGGGGATAAAGGGCCAAGCACTGTTCTAATTTCCAGTGCAATTTATTGATAATGATTCTTAAGTTAGATTCTACTTGAATCAGCTCAGCAATTGTGATAGAAAATCGCGCATATGCATGTGATTTTTTTAATAACTGCTCTGAAAAGTGGGGGGGGGGGACAAATGATATGATATCCCCTCCACTTTTGAAAGTGGGGGGGACATGTCCCCCCCCCCGTCCCCCACCTGTTGACGCCCATGCACCTGGCCACGAAAAACCAAACATCCGAACGACTGATCCGCTCTCACTCCCAGTCCACTTACATCAAGACTGTGACAGTGTGATCATCGTCAGGTGTGTATCACGATTCCCCTAGAATGGGAACATAATGTTTCACATGATCTTAGCGCTAGTCATCAGCCGGCGAATAAACCAGCATACATTGTCACATGAGATCTCTCACAAATTATGAAACAAATGAATTAACTTACTAAGTTATGAGCTAGGCTAGGGCTCATGCAGCACATTTTCGTGGAATGTTACAATTCTAAAATATCATACATTTACAACTCAGACAGTCTGGAGTCGTGGAGTTACTTTAGCTCTCATAAACAGGGGCGTAGCGAAGGGGTTTTTGTTGGGGGGTGTGGAGAATTTGATTTGCCGACGGATCTGGAAGTGGTGACTGAAATAGGGGAGGGGTCTAAGGGGAGGGGGTGTCCCCCTCCCCTTTGGAAAATTTTTAGTTTTGAAACGTTCTTAGATGCAATCTGGTGCATATTTTAAGTCAAATTTGGCACGGAAGAAGCTCCCGTTCTCCTTTTCTCTATTCAGCTTTCCTTCTTTCTTCCCCTTCCGCTCTCTTCACCTTTTCTCCTTTTGCCGACAGACCCAAAATTTGCCGACAGCGACCAAATTATTGGGGGGGGGGTGTGACAACCCCACACCCCCCCCCCGCTCGCTACGCCCCTGCTCATAAAACGCATCTCAGTTTCGTGATTGGTTAAATTCTCTGTTCCTGGATAAATATTTAGTCAATATAATGCACGCATGTACATTATATACTACGAAAATATGAGATATATGAGTCAACAGAATCGTCTTACCCGGTAAAAAAAGAGGATTACTACAAATATTACACCTCTTTTTGACAATTTCAGTTATACATACAATCTGAAATATGCATGATTTATTCTAAATCAGCAGATACGTTTAGCCCTTTTAAAAGGATGGATGTACCATGATCGGTTCATTACGATTTGACCACATTGATAGCTTTGTTTCTTATGACACTTGTTCTTTACCTTGAAGTGCACTCAGACAGCACCTCGAGTCTACGTTTAATGTACACTTTGAGTGCCATCATCATATAAATAAATGATATTTTAAAAATGTTCTAAATATTTCCACATTTGGATCCCCCCCCCCCAAAGTGGAGTGCGCAGGATGCAAAAGATGGACGGGAGGGGGGAAATCCAAAATTCCCTGACTGATTTAGGTAAGGAGGCTGAACTTTTATGGAAGGGCCAGAGGCGAGAGAATAATTTTATAAAGGAGGACTGCCATGAGGTCATTATAGACTAATTGTATGTAAGGGGGAGGGGGAGGGGTCTATGGGTCCTCCCCACTAAAAAATAGATTTTAGACGTCAACTGGTGAATTCTGACGCGAAGACTATATAATTTATAGGTCTTCAGAAGTCACGCGCAAAAACGGAAGATTGTGTTCAATAAATAATAATAAACTCAAACATTTCCTCGACTGATTGAGGTACACATCTGAATCTTTGTGGTGCGGAATGTATACAAAGGATCCATTTTGTCGGAAAGTTTTAGAGTAACCTTGTGGTTTTCCCCCTGTAAGAGAGGTAGATTCTCAAATATATATTGGGGAACCTCCCCCTTTCAGTATGCATTTGAGAGAAGCCTAGGATTTAGACTTTAGAGAAGATTTTGATGTTAGTTGAGACAACCCCTCCCTCCCATAGTCTTTCAAAAGCCCTGTACAATCCTGTATATTATCTTGCATAGTCTTTCATAAATCCTATACAATCCTGTATATTATCTTGCATAGTCTTTCAAAAGTCCTGTACAATCCTGTATATTATCTTGCATAGTATTTCATAAATCCTGTACAATCCTGTATATTATCTTACATAGTCTTTCAAAAGTCCTGTACAATCCTGTCAATAATCTTGCATAGTCTTTCAAAAATCCGGTACAATCCTGTAAATTATCCTGCATAGTCCTTTAAAAATCCTGCAAATTTTCCTGTAGGAATCCTACATAAATCCTGCAGGATGTGGCCAAATCCTGGCATAAATCCTGCATAAAATCCCGCAGGATTTTATGTAGGATTTTATGCAGGACTTTTTTTGTATGGGCCCTCTCGTCAGATTAACTCCTATAGAAGGATCTTCCACTCAAACTGTCCTCGTTTGAATCATCGGAGGGGAGATTCTAGTAGACTAGTGGCGTTCACAATTGGTCGGGGAGGGGGACATGTTTCAGTCGGGATTTTTAAATCAGTGGGGGAGAATTGGACCTCTCCCCCTTTTTAACCTCATACAAAAATGCAAGAGTATTTATTAGCACAATTCCATCCTTTCATGTCTAATTATAGATCTAATTTATCATCTAAATATTTCCCCCGCGGGAAAACTCCTTATCCCCCCCCCCCACATGGGAGATTGCGTCAGTGTTCTGCATCGGGCATAACCCCCTCCTTTATTAAATCTTCAAAGGGGGGAAATGAGAAGATAAGAGTGATATTGGCTGTAACCTATACAGTCCAACCAGTGGTTCTCTCTTTACACGGTACACGACATTGACCATGACTGTGCAATAATGCTTGTTTCATGGTATCGACATTCCAGAATGGTTAATTAAAACTGATATGTTGCAAATTATGTTTGTTAATTTAAAGCCTTATTAAAGGTACATTGAGCTGACGAGGATCTTATTATAATAATGATTATCAATATTTGAGCACTCATCTTAAATAATTATTTTTCTTTTCAGAATTATGGTGCGTTACATTAATAAGTAGATCGATTTTTAGGGAAAGTGGACGTATATCTTCGGATGACGTCATCTTTCTAACAACACTTAAAGAATCGAGAAGAAACAGACATCGATTTAGGAGATCAGGAAACAGGACACGATGTTCAGACAATTAAATTAAAAGTGAAAAGAGAAAAATATTGACTAAGAATTTTGGAATCGGTTTATTATCAACGTTTTATGTATTTAACAATTGACCCATTAAGAATGCGCAAGGCTGTAATGAGTCTGTGTGTAGATGTGGCTACAGCCATAATGTGACTTGGACACAATTAACGTATTGAGAATAGGACACCATAGCGCTGCATTAATATTGTTTGCCTAACGGTTTCACTATACGTATTATTTTGGAGGATTCTAATTCGAAGCAGGAAAATTTGATAAAATACGATAAATTGAGATGAATTTCGAATATTTTCTTTCCATTACGATAGGGATGTGTGTTTACCTTTCTCAAGGTAAGTAATGTAATTGATTGAAGTTTTGAATCATGTTACAAATTAACTGAATGTATGAAGGAACTAGAGGACAGGTTTATGCGACTTAATTAGTTTGAATAAATACGAGGAAGTGTAAAAGTCTAGCTTATTCGTATGTCATACAGGGACATATTCGATCTTCTTGTTTGTTCGTTCGTGAGAGGAAGAGAAGAGAGACTGCAGAGAGAGTAAGAGAAGGTGAGGAGGTTGGGGGGGGGGGGGAGGTGGTGTGGCGATGTTACTATTTCGCCTTGTTTGTATGGACAGAGGTCCTTTTATTTTTTAATTTATTCGTATGCCATAGGGACACATTCCGCGTTCTTCTTGTTTGTTCGTTGGTGGGAGAGAGCGACGGCAGAGACAGAGAGAGAACGATAAGGGGGGGGGGGGGTGGGGGGGGGGGGGTGGGCGATCTTACTATGTTGCCTTGTTTGTATGAAATGAGAGCCGTTTATTCCTTTTCTTTATTTGAATGGAATAGAGGGCGTGGTATTCTCGTTAATTGCTTGCTTAATGTAGATGGTATGCTATTCTTTTTGTTTGTTTGATTTCATGAGGTTATTCCATTCTTGTTATATACTTGTCTGTATTAAGCATGCAGAGGGCATGTTGTCTCCTTGTTTGTATGAGAAATCCGGCTTGATTTAAAAAAAAAAATATATATAGAGGGCATGTAATTATTTTTTTTGTATGCATACTGTATTCATGCCACTCTTCTGCGTTATGTATGAAAGAGAGGACATGGTATTCTTCTTTTTTGTTTGTATGAAAAATAAAGGGCATGTTATTCTTAAATTCCATGTTTGCCGCGCATAAAATTATTGTTCTTGCTCAGTTGTTTGTATGACATAAAAACTGCGTGTTGTTCTGTCTGTTTGTAACAAGAGAAGGAGCACGCTTCTGCGCTGTGATTGTTTGTATGGTTGAGAAAGTTTGTATGGTTGTGTGTATGGTTGAGAAAGTGTGAAGGGTTGTGTGAATGATTGCGTGAATGGTTGAAAGTGTGAAAGTGTGAATGGTTGAGAAATGGTTGAGAAAGTTGAGAATGGTTGAGAAAATGTGAAGGGGAATTTGGAAGGACTATCCATTCTTTATTTATATTGTTGCTTCCTTCTTGTTTCTTTACACGGAGGAGAGTGAAAGTTATCCGAAACATGCATGTCGGGAAAGGGCATGCTATTCTTAGTTTGTATACTTAAGAGAGGACATGTTATTCCACTTTTTGTATTATTGTTTTATCTTCTTTGTTTTACAACATGATTTATCAGTTTTTTTTTCTTTGTTTGAGTGAGCCGCTGTGTGTTGTATTTACTTTCCGACTACTATACACGGAGTTCATGCTTTGTCACGTAACGTATATGTAGTGTCACGTGCCCCGCGCGAAACACATGAAGCAGTCATTTGTATATAGCTGTCCGTCTTTCTTAGCTGCGATGTGGACATCCAGGGGCGTCAACCAAGGGGTGGGGGGGGGGGGAGGAGACACGTCTCCCAACTTTCTGAAGCCGTGGGTGACAGCCGTTTTCCTTCCGGTTAACTTCGTCCTTTCTTGTCAACCACCATGTACTTTAATGTTGTGACAAATCGCACTGTTTAGCTTCCGTATAATAATATCATTTAAAGAGGGAGACTACAGACATGCCACATCTTGGCCTATAAAATTACGCAGTGTGTCTTAATCCGCTCATCAATTTGGGGCTTCCGTTCAAAGCAGGATTGCCCATTCCAATCCCCAACAGGGGCGTCGACCATGGGGGGGGGGGCAGTGGCATACTCCCCAACACTCTGAAGGGTGGGGGACACAATATCACACCCCCCCCCTTTCCCAGGTTTAATGACTTACTCGTGTAGGCGCGAGGCCTATCAGGCTCATAATGACTCGTGTATCTCATAAAGGGAGCTCAAAGATTGCGCTGTGAGATTAGCAGTTAATGTTTTATTCCCATCTGCTCAATCCCCTCAAGATGAAAAATAGAGCTCTTCAACTGGGTTGAATAAGAATTGTGGATTTCATTTATACCGTAAATTAAACGAGGAACCGCGCCCATACACCGCTGATACTATCTGCTAAGCATTTTGAGATAAGAATTAAAAAATGCTGAATGTTAATATTATATTGTGGTCTACTTCAGACATAGGTGTAAGAGCTGTAAGACTCTTGGCAAAATATATTTCATGTACTTTTTATCATCTGTAACTTCCGTAGAAAAGCGTCACTCTCTATAAGATGGCAGTCGTGATACATCAAGTTCCAAAAACAATAGTTTGTCTTATTTCACGTACAAACAATGTATGTAATTTATGTTGTGTACAATGTCAGTCATGATATATTAATCATAGGATTTGTTCAGACAGATACATATATGGTGCTAATCCCGGGTGCTAAGTTGCTAGTCATGTTGTTGTTATAACACGTTACTGGTTATACCTCAAGTTTATAGTTTAATAGTTCTGTACATATGTTCACCAAATATTGTATTTAAATTAAGTTACCTGATGCCAAGTATCTTTATTTTATAAGTTTTTGTTTCCGATAAAGTGAATGTGCTGAGATTACCAACAGTGCTCTTTAAATGTACTTATGATACCATATGTAGATATGTTGTAGACATATGTATAACAAGATGAATTATTCGTGTGTTTCCGTTTGTTGTTTTTTCGTTTTGTTAAAGTTTTAATTTTTAGTAATCATGATAAAGTCCCTAAGTTACACCCGGATGTTATATAGATAAGGCTGTCTAAATTTAGGTCTAATCACTTTTCAGATGTGACTTTTATTAAAATATGTTTATGACTGACATATCACGCCAGGGACCAAACAGAAAGCAAACTTGAAGATATCTAGATGGGAGTCAGTCCCTTGGCCCCAGCCGGGGCTTCGCCCCGCACCCCATCAGGGGCCCTAAGGCGGTTCCTTTGACCCCAACCGTTAAAGGCACTCGTGGTGTGCGCACCAGGCGCGTAGCCAAGGGGGGGGGGGGGGCGAAGCCGGCAGCCGTTTTTATGATATCGCTAGCATTTTCAAAAGAGAAAATGCTAAGATGCAACTTACAAAGCCTGGGAAGTGCCATTTCCAGCGATCTGGGAGGCATTTTCAGCCAAAATTTTCTTGTACGCTTCGCGCCAATCATGGTGGCGCTACGCTTAGATAGTTTGCCATGCCGAATCTACAGTTTCGCCCCTCCCTTGGCAAATTCCTGGCTACGCGCCTGGCGCACACTCCTTCAATGTTATCCATGTTCAGTCATTTACGTCCTCCCCTCAACTTTACAATTGGGATTGTCGCCCCTTTGAACATCTGACAACCCCCCCCCCCTCCTCCGCCATCTTACAATAAAATTCGTTGAATAGCTATTAGCTGACATAAAGATTGTGTATAGTTGACCCTATGGTATGATGATAATGATAATAAATACAGACTTGAAAAATAGAGCTAACATCTATCTTAATGGGTAAGTCACTTTTGTTTTCTTTTCATATATTTTTCTTTATTATAGCTTTGAACCCCCCTCCGCTACCCCCTCCACCGGGACAGTGTCCTCCAGAATTTATCAGCTGGGATAACCACTGTTATCATTTCTCCTCGAATCCATTCTCTGGAAGAATTCAAGCGTTGGATTACTGTAGATCACTTAATGACGGGCAGCTTCTTACTCCAAAATCGGCAAATGAAAATAACTACATATCTCAACAAATATCTATAAGCCAAGGTTCTGTGGCAAAAGTTTGGTTGGAAGTCAACAGTATGCTCGTCAAATACCAATGGCAATGTATGGGCGATACGTGTCCATATGTCAGTAAGTATATGTTTGAAATAAGTAAATAGTAAAAGTTTCAAATATTTTCTCTTGAAATTGACTCTCCATTGAAAAATAATTGACTTGAGTTTTCTTTGTTATTCCAAAAAAAAAATAACATCATCATAATTTGGTTAAAATTATACTTCTTTCCAATGATAAAATAGGCTTCAAAAATGTAATGAATTATTTAGGAAATGTTTCTGTGGTTTTATATTTGGCCTTAATTGGCCATATATATATAGGAACCTTAAAGGATCGGTCCACTAACAGAAGTGGCATACTTTAAGACTTTGTTAAAAAAAAAATTACGTTATTCTGTATATTTACGTTGAGCTTATTCCGGCATGTTTTATTGCGGTAAGAAGACAAAATAACTTTAATTCCAATATGACTGGGGAATTAGTCTCTTCTCATTTTAAAACACATTTTAGTAGTAGCAAAGTAAATCAATGAATTGTTCACTTGAAGTAAACTTGATTGTTTGTATCGCGAGTGATGACTCGAGTCACTCAATAGTCCCCGACCAGGAGCTGTATAGAGGGCTCAACTTAAATGGAGTACTCGAATCGAGTGAGGTACTCGAACTCGAGTGAGGTATTCGAATCGAGTTCAGGAAAATGGGTGTAACGACTTGACATGACCTTCACATGAAAGTGAATCGTTACAACTCTACTCTTTCCTCCTCTTCATTGTGGTGTATTATCTAGCAGTGGCGGAGATTTCTTGTCAGAAGTGGGGGGGGTTGCAGGCCATTGATGAAATAAAAAGTCATAACTGCTGGCTCACTATCTAAGTGGAGCGCCACCATAAGTTGGCACGAAGTGCACAAGAATTTTTTGGCAAATATTGCCTCCCAGATTGCAGTAAATGACACTGCCCAGGCCTTGAAAAGCTGCATTTAACCAGGTGCGTATGCAGGATTTTCTAACCCGGTTGGTTGGCGCGCAGCGTACAAGCAACTTTCTGGTTTTGGTACCCCCAGATCACCGGAAATGGCACTTCTCGGGCTTGAAACTGACAAACCATATGTACACTTTTGCCTGAGAACCAAGTTTTTCCAAATACTTTTTTTCTCATCTACAACCTTTTTGAAGATTGCCACCAGTCACACATCATGTTCGACTTTATCACATATCCTGTGGATCATTGCTTTTGTAGGTGATTCTTCATCGCGGCCCACAATATCCGTCAACCTCACTGTTCAGAATTTGAAAATTCACAATTCTCGTGAATAAATTCACTTCAAAACATACAAAATATCATCTTTGGACAACCGTTATAGAAAAACCCCCTTCAAATTGCACGAGTATGATGAAGAATGTTGGTTAGGGAATTTTCGAAAATTCAGACGGCTACTAAAAAATTTCGTTGAAGGAAATAAAAATTTACCAGATATTTCCGAAACCGAACACTACACACATCGACAGTTTTGAGCATGGGCGCAGATCAGTCTTGGATAATGGTGGGGACGCGTGTCTGTTCCATGACACTATCTAAGCGGAGCGCGACCATGGGTTCGCGCGTAGTGTACGATTTTTTGGGGCAAATATACCTCCCAGATCGCCGGAAATAACACTTCCCAGACCTAATGATGCTCCTAAACCTCCTTAAGTTTTAGATCTCATGGCCTAGAAATTTAGTTTAGAGAAATACATGGGCGTCTTCAGAAAGAAAATCAGGGGACAAATAATCCAAGTAGACTTTTGTATATACGATGGGTCTGGGGTCCTCTCCCAGAAAACAAATATAGACTGCCGCAAATGCGATTTCCGTTCTATATTTAACAACTGTGGATAAAATACAATAAAATGAGAACTGCTGCATGTCATTTGCACAATGCTGGATCAAACTGCGCCAAAGTTCAATACAGGGGAACTTGAAATGCAACTATTGGTCAAGACAAATTGGTGGGGACACGGTATATCATGTCCCCACTACTGAAAAAGTTGGTGGTGACGCATCCCGCTGTCCTCACCAGGATCTGCGCCCATGGTTTGGAGGCTGTTTATCGTGGAACGCCATTTTCATGCTCACTGATATGATGTGATATCTGCTGTTTGCTTTACAAATTGGAATAATTTGTCACTGTTCCTCTTTCTCTTCCCGTTTTCTTGCCGTATTTTCTACTCCATCCTTTTCTCCTTTTCTCTCTTTCTTTTTTTTCTTTTCCTTCCTTCACCTCGTTGAAGTTGGCAAGTGTATACAGTTCCAAAGCTATTCAACAGCAACAAAATGTTATTTTGTGTACGTCTGTTGTGGGGTGAAGTTAGCGCTATGAGCTACAAGTTCCAATGCGCAAGGTGGGGGAAAAGGGCTAGAAATAATGTGTGGGTCAATTCTAACTCGGTTTTCGGTCGTTAATTGTTGATGTAGCCTAACAGGTAAAAGGTTGAAATGACTTTAACAATTTCAAATTTAATAATTTGATTTATTATGCCATTTGGAGCACATAACATAGGCTATAACAGAACATTACTGGCAAAAACTAGGGGGGGTTGATTGTGTTGGCCAACCCCCCCTCTTCAAAAAGTGGGGGGGTTAAAACCCCCCCAACCCCCCCTGTTTCTCCGCCACTGTTATCTAGTTTGTTTCTTAATTCAAGTAAACGCATCTGAAGGTCACGTGGTATGCGTTGTGAGTGCCCTTCCCACAGATTCCGAATCAGGTCGCTTCACTGGCGGATCCAGGGCCTTTGTTTGGGAGGGGCCAAAGTGGCATTAGAGTGATATGGGGGAGGGGTCTAAGGGGAGGGGGTTCCCCCCTCCCCTTTGGAAAATTTTCTATTGCTGAATGCCCTCAGATGCAATTTGGTGCGACAAAAGTGTACAATGGTGATGTTAATTTACTTCTAAAAAAAAATGTTTCCCAGGTGTAATTTTCTAAAATATTTATAAAACAACGTTGGGATCATCTTTCTCAAGAAATTTTATTTCTCATAGGTTATAAATTTCTTACAACCAGCCTGTAACTGCAAAATGGTGTTAAACTGTAAATCCTCATGCTCATACATTTACATAGCTCCCAACTCTTGAGAAGGCAAATGCTGGTCCATGCCACGAATCGCCGTCCTGGGGGAGGGGTATAAGGGGAGGGGGTTCCCCCTCCCCTTTTGAATTTTTTTGGAATCCTGGTGATGCCTACATGTAAAATGGTGGCACTTAGAAAGGCTTTTGTCACCCAAAATTTTCTGAGAAATATGCATTTTTTTTGTGTGTAACATCAATAAATTGAATAGTAGGTGATAATTCATTCTTTCCCGTGGCATGAAAATGTTCGCTGCTCGCCCCAATGAAAAGAAATATAGGCTAATCTGAGGTTCAAATGATGCTGTAAAGGAGGTTTTATACTCTATAATGCTAAATGCTAAAGAAATGATGGTTGCCAAGTCAAAATTTGATGCAAATCTTTTTATGTATACTTGACAATTACAATGCGGTTTTTTCGGACGCTTGTGTGGGTCAGCGGGTTTGGGTGTTAGAATGCGGGTCTAATTCCCGCGAATTGCGGGTCAGTTGGGAGCTCTGCATTTAATTTTAAACCAGAAAACGAAAAGGTTTAGACTAGTCTACCACTGCTATTCCTCTCGATTTTTTAAATTTCCAATCATATGATTTAGCGGATGTTCGGAAACACTTTTTGGCTCACCTTTGGGGGGGGGGGGGCATTGCCCCCGTTGGCCCCCCCCCTTGGATCCGCCAGTGGGTCGCTTGCATGTATCATTCTATGTGTGAAGATTACGAAAGGAAGATAAAATCCAAAACAAGAGGGAGGGAGGGGAGGGGGGGGGGGGGTAAGGGTGCATGAGTGAGGAGCTGGGGTATTCTATAGATCTCCGATAATCGTGTTTGCACTTCGATTTTCTTTTGTACACAGATTGGAATTCACCAAGTGGACCAAGTGCGACCATTAGCACTACTTGTGCCATCATGAGCGTAACTGATGGCACGTGGGAAGCCTACTCCTGCGATGCCCCCGAAGGAACAAGTCACTATGCTGTGTGTATCCCAGGTTGGTAGAAGGAATAAAAACACTGAGTAATTAGGACAAGGGGATAAGGTAGGATGGAAGGGGGGGGGGTGGGTGTGTTTATATCAATGTGAGCTATTCAGATTTGTGAACCACTTTGCAAAGGACTAGAATAAGATCGGAAGATGGTTTAATGAATGCAACTCACTGTAATGGTATCGTCCTTGGCCGTTTAACTCTCAACGTCATTACAAAGTACTGGCGCTGTAACACAAGCACAAATAATCAATATCGAATTACCCCCTCCTTTTCAAAAGTACCTGAATATATGCCTTGCGAGAGTGGCGATCAGGCCAAGTGGAAGTTGGTGGCCTCCTTCATATTTTTCACTCCCTGAAATATTAATAAAATAATCGTCTGTATATGATAGGTGCTTTGCCGTGAATCCTTTATGTGGTAATCAGTGGTAGGGTTAAACGGAAATATGCCAATTATAAATTTAGTTTGAAGAAAATAGTCATAAAAGCCTATTGACGGTAATAAATTGATAATAAATACAGACTTGAACAATAGAGCTAACATCTATCTTAAATGGGTAAGTCACTTTTGTTTTCTTTTCATATATTTTTCTTTATTATAGCTTTGAACCCCCCTCCGCTACCCCCTCCACCGGGACAGTGTCCTCCAGAATTTATCAGCTGGGATAACCACTGTTATCATTTCTCCTCGAATCCATTCTCTGGAAGAATTCAAGCGTTGGATTACTGTAGATCACTTAATGACGGGCAGCTTCTTACTCCAAAATCGGCAAATGAAAATAACTACATATCTCAACAAATATCTATAAGCCAAGGTTCTGTGGCAAAAGTTTGGTTGGAAGTCAACAGTATACTCGTCAAATACGTATGGAAATGTATGGGCGATACGTGTCCATATTTCAGTAAGTACCGGTATATGTTTGAAATAAGTAAATAGTAAAAGTTTCAAATATTTTCTCTTGAAATTGACTCTCCGTTGAAAAATTATTGACCTGATTTTTCACTCTTATTCCAAAAAACAAAACAAAAATTCTTTCATGATAATTTTGTTAAAATTCAACTTCTTTCCAATGTTAAAATAGGCTCAAAAATGTAATTAATTAATTAATTAGGAAATGTTTCTATGGTATTATAGTTGGCCTTAATTGGCCATATATATAGGTACCTTAAAGGAGCGGTCTGCTAACAGAAGTGGAATACTTTAAGACTTTGTTAATTTTTTTTTTTTAGTTTTTCTGTATATTTACGTTGAGCTTATTCCGCCATGTTTTATTGCGGTAAGAAGACAAAAATAACTTTAATTCCAATATGACTTGGAAATTAGTCTCTTCTCATTTTAAAACACATTTTAGTAGCAAAGTAAATCAATGAATTGTTCACTTGAAGTAAACTTGATTGTTTGTTTGTATCGCGAGTGATGACTCAAGTCACTCAATAGTCCCGAGCAGGAGCTGTATAGAGGTCTCAACTTAAATGGAGTACTCGAATCGAGTGAGGTACTCGAATCGAGTGAGGTACTCGAATCGAGTGAGGTACTCGAATCGAGTGAGGTATTCGAATCGAGTTCAGGAAAATGGGTGTAACGACTTGACATGACCTTAACTTGACCTTAACATGAAAGTGAATCGTTACAACTCTACTCTTTCCTCCTCTTCATTGTGGTGTTTTATCTAGTTTTTTCTTAATTCAAGTAAACGCATCTGAAGGTCACGTGGTATGCGTTGTGAGTGCCCTTCCCACAGATTCCGTAATCCGGTCGCTTGCCGGTATAATCCTGTATCACATAGTATGTGTGAAGATTACGAAAGGAAGATCAAATCCAAAACAAGAGGGGTGAGGGAGGGAGGGATGGAGGGAGGGGAGAGAGTGGGGGGGGGGTAAGGGTGCATGAGTGAGGAGCTGGGGTATTCTATAGATCTCCGATAATCGTGTTTGCACTTCGATTTTCTTTTGTACACAGATTGGAATTCACCAAGTGGACCAAGTGCGACCATTAGCACTACTTGTGCCATTATGAGCGTAACTGATGGCACGTGGGAAGCCTACTCATGCGATGCCCCGGAAGGAACAAGTCACTATGCTGTGTGCATCCCAGGTTGGTATAAGGAAAAAACACTGAGTACTTAGGACAAGGGGATATAGTAGGATGGAAGGGGGGGGGAGGAGGTGTTATTTTTAATGGGACATTTGTAGATTTGTGTATAGGAGGTTAACGAATACCACTTTGCAAAGGACTAGAATAAGATCGGAAGATGGTTTAATGAATGCAACTCACTGTAATGGTATCATCCTTGGCCGTTTAACTCTCAACGTCATTACAAAGTACTGGCGCCGTTACACAAGCACAAATAATCAATATCGAATTACTCACTCCCTTCCAAAAGTACCTGAATATATTCCTTGCGAGAGTAGCGATCAGGCCAAGTGGAAGTTGGTGGCCTCCTTCATATTTTTTCACTCCCTGAAATAAGATAAAATAATCGTCTGTATGATAGGCGCTTTGCCGTGAACCCTTTATGTGGCGATCAGTGGTAGGGTAAAACGGAAATATGTCAATTATAATTTAGTTTTGAAGAAAATAGTCAAAAACGTCTATTGACGGGAAAAACTACCAATTGTTAATCTTTAAGAGACTTTAGTGAAGACCTCGAAGGTGAGAGTGTTTGAGGATTGGAGTGTTTGAGGGAGGGATGGTTTAAATGTGGGAGGAAAGGGGGGGGGGGGAGTGAAGATGTGGTCCCTATGTCTTAAGAAATGCTAGCTTTAAAATAGAAACATAGGTCTCAACTAGAACAAAATAATACCTATTTTTCGATTCTGGAGTTATTTTCGCAAAGCAGAGATTATGAAATATTTGGGAAAATGCTTACAAACACTCCTACGGGTGATTAAAATGATAGGCATATATAAGAACAATTTGTTAGTCTTTGCGTATTTGAAATTAATTTGCAAGTTGTGTCTGGAATTCTATATAAAAGTATTAAAACGCAGTCTTTGTTTTCTTCTTACCTTAACAGCTCCACCTCCCCCGGTAGCAATGCCACCGCCAGTAGGCCTGGTGCCTAATTGTCCAGATAATTATTACACCTGGCAAAGTCGTTGCTACCATTTATCAACAGCGCCCTTCTCAAGTTGGAACCTAGCAAACGATTACTGCAAGTCGTATCCGGATAGCCGAATTTTCACACCTAAAAGTTCTACTGAGAATGACTTCATACAGACTCGCTTAGGAATATGGGAAGGCCAATATTCTCGGGTGTGGCTAGAGGCTACATACGCAGAAGCTGAGAGCGTTTGGAGATGCGGAAGGGACACGTGTTCTTATCTCAGTGAGTCCTTCAAAAATTCAGATAGGATTGACTTACACATTTCCGTTAGAAGGTGAAATAAGTCAGTGAATACAGGCCCCGGGGTCATTGGTCAATTGGGGGGAACGGAGAAGCATAATATAAACGTATAATACATTCTTTTTTGCAGAGGAAGTTCGTCGTTATATGTCCATGAATGTAACATGAATTGAAGATGTCAGATCATAGGGCCGAACAGGTAACTCGTCACCTGGTTCTCGACGGGCGCCCTCAATTTGACGTACCTATATACTAACATAGTTATGATCGGCAAAAAACTTACACACGTCAAAGTGGAATATGTTACTAACATTCATTTGACAAAGGTTATTTACAATAGCAAAAATTCATGATATAGAAAATATGACATGCTTCTCTGATTTAAAGGGTTAATTATTTATGTAGTTGAAGTTGACTGCTTTATATAAAATGCTGGTTAGTTTTTGCATCTATAAGTATAACACTATACCTCCCTCGTTGTCGAACGTGGTATAACAAAGATTTGAATTTTTCAGATTTTGTTGTATTTCGTGAACGCATCTGGCAACAACAAAGTGAATGATGTCATCACGGCAATTCAATGATTTTGTTTTAGTGGTAATATCTAACTCACTTAATCACATAGAAAATTTATATTTCTACAAGAACGTTGCAGCGGCATTTTGATGAATTTCTAAATATTGACAATGTCGACAGTTAAGTACACATTCCAAATGCAATCACCGTTTCAATAACAAATCAACAAGAAAAATATCACGGGAAAGTCGAACTTTTGAAGAACCGATTTACCGTGATGACGTCACAGACAACCTATTGTGATCAACTCCAGGGAAGAATCGAGGGTTTAGAGCAGGGTTCCCCTAACTTTATCCGACCCCCACGAACCCCCTGTGGATGTCAGAGTTGTCCACGAACCCCCAACTTTTCGAGACACGATCTGAGTCATTATTATACCATAATACGCATAATAGTGCTTCGTAAAGGATCAAGTTCATAGTGTAATATTGTAATAAAAAAACAAGAGATGAACAAATATTTATTTGGAAACTTCAAGATCAGATCAGCACTTTATCTTCACGACGTACTGTCATGCGTACACCAACTTCACCAAAGTCATGCGGTCTGTGTCTGTTTCATAATTCAGTTATTTATCATATGCACAGTACGGTACTACTATGGCAACATATGCGTATGGAACGCGAAAAGAGTTTGTCGATAGGTATGACTTTTGTACATTACTAGAATGTATGATATATCAGATTTAGTTCAACAAAAAGTACTCTAGTTTTGACTGTCAGAAACGTCTCACGAACCCTCTGGAATGGACTCACGCACCCCATGGGGGTTCATTCACCCCAGATAGGGAACCATTGGTTTAGATTGTCAAAATAGGTTATAACCATAAATTATATCTAAGTTAGAGATAAGATTTGGAGACGGGATTTTCACTAATTAACAGCGTGGAATATTTTTCTTTCCACATAATCTTCAGATTTTCTGCCGTTGCGATATGTTCTTGCCATAACATACAAATGTTTATTATGGACAAGTCTGGTTTGGATTCGAGTTCGTTACGCTGGCGTAATTAACATGCTGACACCAAAACATGATTATTTTTTTGGGGTTACATCTCGGCGTTGCAGTTTAGTTTTAATATCTTGTTACAAATGTCCTCTGTGGTACGGCACATGCGCTTTAACATCAATACACTGCACCGCGCAGAGGGTTAATTGTGACAGTAGCACAACCAGATTTAACCAGTTTGTACGTGTGAGTATCAATGATGAAGGGAGGAGGAGAGGTAGGGGGGAAGGGAAGGGGAGAAGGGAGAGGGAGAAAGGAGGGGAGAAGGAGGGGAGAAGGGAGGGGAGAAGGGAGGGGAGAAGGGAGGGGAGGGGATGGGGGTAGCGGTTGTTGACGTCATCACTAATACAAGGATGTATGATTAAATTGGAAGATATTTATGTTTCCGCTATACAGGTTTGACAGATGTATTATTTTTGTGTGACTTTGCTTGTATTTAACACAGATTGGAAATCTGATGAACCTGACGGAGGCAATAACGTTAACTGTGCACTGTTTTCTGCTGTTGATGGGAAATGGATAGCTTACCCTTGCGATGCATATGCTGGAGACGCCTTCTATGTTGTTTGCGACTTAAGTATGTCATCTGGAATATTAATCTAACTAAGACGGGGTGGGTCGGGCCGCTGTCGGGGTTGGTACGCAGGAGGGAGGGTCTTTTACATCATATTGGGAGGATAGGGTTTCTTCACTTTTGATGAAAAAGTCCCAAATGATCTAAGACCATAAATTGGATTGTCAGCCCACGTGATGTGTAAGTAATAAGCCATGCGCTTTCTCCCACATACGTATGTCACGTTGGCTGCTTAGCGTCGTGAAAGTAACTGCCCGCCAGGCCGATAATATGTTTGCTATTTAGCTTCTCATGTTGCACAAGATCATATACCCCCCCTCCCCCACGTGTAACGTTTACGTGTTGTACTGGTTGACTCGGACAGTGGGTAAGTGACGTATACCCGATCCACGGGAAAGATGCAATTACCGGATCCACGGAATGTGGTGGATATCTGTGCTGTGGCCGAGTGGATGAAGGGCGCTGGCATTTGGAGCAATGAAGCGTGGCAATTGGTAGGTTCCGGGTTCGATACCCGGCCGGGTCATAGTAAGGTGGGTTTCTCATCCAAGAGCAACCTACGGTTTTCCCATCTGGAAAAATGACTTTCTAAATTGAAAAGATTCCAAATTGGAGTTAAAATGTTGAATTGGAAGCCACCCGACGTGTAAGTTGTAATCCATAAGCCCTTGCTGGTTTCTCCAACATTTGTCGTCGTTTAAGCGTCGTAAAAATATAACTGCTGCTGGTTATGTACACCACCTTTTCAACCTTCAAAAGAAGTAAAAGAAAGAGGAAACACATTTATTAGCACAGCTTTACGCGTTCCTGATTATATCAATTCATAAGCGCTCCTTTACTTGAGTAAGGACGTCCGTTCCTGCACGCAACAATCAAAACTTAATCGTCCTAAGTTACAACGTTTAGACTTCACTTGTTAGCATCTATCCATCCGATTGACTTCGACTTTGCTGTACATACTAGATAAACTTATTTAGTCAACCATTATCTGCTTTAAGATCGTGTTAAAGACTGTTCAGAAGCCCCCCCCCCCACCCCCTTTTTCAGAATTAACTTGACAATTTTACCTTTGATTCGCCTAAACAAATTGTTTAATTATAATCCAATTGAACCAATTAAGGGGTCTTTCCATTCAAGGCAAGATGACATCCCTTTAACAGAAAAATCAATGCATCGACCTCACGAATAGCAAACGTGATAAAATTTTCCTTACTATAGATATAAAATTCAGGATGATTGGACGAAATTGACAAGCGTCGTCTTGACTGTCCAATCCAAAACTGCGTTATTCCGTTTCGTATCCATATTACATTGTGCACAATTATATTAGCAAGTGTGCTCAACAAGCCTCAAACACTATTCTTCTTTTATGTATCCTTCAACGCAACTACCATTAAAAGAAGATTAAAGAAACGGTTCAAGAACCGAATATAAATGAAGTAAATGTTGTATGTTTTTTTTTTTGCTAGAAAGTTTAGGACCAAATCCCTTCTTCTTTGAGTTTTGTTTCAGTACGGTGCTTTTTTCGGAATAGTCAATATCAACTCGGTTAACAGTGAGTTCGTAAGAACGCAGTATATAAGTGTAAATGCGCCCGGATCAAGGCATTTGTATGCGGTTCACTGGTAAATGCGATCTCCTGGTAAAATCAGGAGAGATCAGATCCGGGTCTAGTATAAAAGCCTAAATATGCGTGAGGTGGCTTTCTGGGGAAGACGTCAAATTTGCACGAAACGCTTTTCTCCCTATTTCCTCCTTTAGACCGATAGTCCTATGGCATTCAACCTTTGTGGGTGTATATATGCCTATATGCGTGCCATGATCTACCTAAAGGGTTAAATGAATCAAATATTAAGAGGTCGACAAAGAAAGCAGAGGCTTAATGTTTAGATCCATTCACGAAACAAAACTGTTAACTGCTGACGTACTTATCGCAATTATCAAAAATATTCGTAACAAGGTGTTGCAAGCCACAATAAGCATGAAAGTATATATACTTTCGTTTCGTGCCCATAAGCGACAGTCCGATTGAATCTTCAACATGGTGGATGTCTGTCTGTTAAAGTGATTTTATTTTACAAATGCAATGAAAGAAATTCTTACATTGAAAAGAAATAATTCAATCTGATAATGCCATCATAAATTGTAAAATAAATTTGGAATTGATATCAATTGGTCATGTAGTATGCAGAGTGGTGTAATAGCATAAATACTTTCGCATAGATAAAATGTTTAAGAAAATTCACCCAAGAAAGGACCTGGGCGCGAAAACCAAACTATAAGGTTTCCTTGCATCGAGACTGTGACTGTATAAATCATCGTCAATTGTGTATCACGAGTCCCTTGAAAGGGAACTGATACTACACATAATCAAAAGGCCGAGAAGCTTTATAGATGTCGGTCGTATATGCATGCGCATGCGTATTGCTATAGTCTTACCCCATCACATCTTTACCTTTGTCCTTGTCAGATCCAGTGCCTCCTCCTTCCACCAATTGCCCTGCAGGGTTTATATCCAAACACGGCAATTGCTACCACTTCTCCCCCACAAAGTTCCCGAGTCGTTCAGAATCATTAAATTACTGTAACAATTTCCAAGATGGCCGACTCATGACTCCGGTAACGATTTCAGAGAATATATACATATTAAGGCAGATGATAGTAACGTACGGAGAAGATGCCTCTGCCTGGATAGACGCCAATGACCTAGCAACCGAGGGACGGTGGATGTGCAACGGATTTGGTTGTACTCTCTGCAGTAAGTGCATGTTTGTCTTCACATGAAAATCTCTAATACTATGTTGGCTGACGTACAATGACGTAACAAATGGAGAAGTTTCACGTTGGGATAGGAAAAGGTCACGAGGATCTGGTGAATGAACGAGAAATTAATTATCAGATATTTACACTAGCATTTGACTTTGGTGGTGGTATGATAGTAGTCCTTATAGGAAACAATAATAACGCTAAACAGCAAGCCAGTGTTAAGGACAACGGACCACAGAAAACTGTAAAGGTGGCAGGGGTGGGTGGGGGGGGGGCGAAACTCACTAGTGTGCTACTTATTAAAGAAGCGGGGAATAGCTACCCCCCAACCATAGTGATGAAATTAAAGATAAGCGAAGTATACCAAGTAGTGGTCGCATGCACCCGGGGTGCACCCCCGGGTGCACCGGGTCTTTGACACGATGCAGGAGAAAAGAAAGCAAATGTGGGGTAACAACTGGTTCGATTAGAGTTCTTTCATTCACAATAGAGATAGAAGGGGAATTCCTTGAAATATGGGAGGGGCAAGGAATAATTTAACGTTCAAGAATTTGGGTATTAAGTTTTAGAATCTTGAAACTTTTTGTCATAAAATACTGAGAGTGATAAGGTTCTTTTGAAACACGCACACGCATCGTTTAATTTGTTAAGCAATTTCCTCATTTCTGGTATGTATTTTTGGTAGGCATGGTAAGGCAGGTGTAAAGAATAACTGTGATTGACGTCACCAAAGTATTACAACAAGTCCACATTACAATACCTTATCTTTCTTATAAAATTGATTTCTACAGATTTTGAAATCGATTCGTCAGAATCCTCAGAAGATACTTTTGACGGCAGTGACCCGGATTGTGCATTCATTTCTTTGGATGAGGAAGGATATTGGACGCGAACGTCATGTGATGAGTCCTCGCATTACGCAATCTGTGTCTCGGGTAAGCTAGTAACCTTAAAGGGATATTCCGATGGCTGAAATGGATATATATTGCTGAACAGAACCGTTGCAGATTTTCTGCGTATCTATAGGTCAAGGGTCACATACTCATTTTGTATGGTGAAGATATCATACGGTCATATTTTCTGAATGAATGAATGAATCTGGCAACTGGTAGAGTTCATGATGTCATCATGACAATTGCGGCCGGATTTGTTTTTTTAAATATTAAATCAAATCAATTTTATTCACAGAAGGAAATATTTCTACAAAAATGAAGTCATCAGCAAATTTGAGACTTTCTGTCTGGGCAATGCCTTGTGATGCCCATGACCGTGTCACGTACATGAATTAAGAAATATTTAGTCAGCCACGTGATGTAATATACTGAAAGGATGGACTAATTTGTACCCTTTCTCGTTTGCGCATGTGCAGTTGGACTTGCACAATCCAGTACGAAGAAAACTACAAATCTCTGCTGTAAACACCATGCGCTGTGCAGGCGATCTGTTTCAGATGGCGGGAAATCGACGTATACCGATTTAAATTGAAACAAAAATTGACTTACATTGAACTAACCTGGTATATATCGATTTAAACTATATACTGATCTAAGTTAGTATATGTCGAAGAAAGAATGATCTGGTACAGATGGCCCGCCATAAATGAATGTATCCCGGTAAAGAACTATGATCTCGTACGTTGCTATGGGACAACGTAAACTACCGTCGAGGCTTGAAATGCTTACTACTGTATTCTTATCGAAATAGAGCCTCTATTTGCCAAAACGTCTGCAGTCGAAGAAAGAAGAAATTCTAGGCAAGGAGAGAAGAAGACATGTTAGCAATTGCTTATCTAATGAAAAAAACCTGTGTAGGTAAATAAGTCAAAGTTAGAGTTCCTGACGTTTGGATCCTGTATAGTGTCAACAGCAATGTTGGAATCGTGTTTGTCTCAGCCTCAAAAATAATAAAAAGGCATATACTTCAATGATCATGCAGACTGTAGTAGACATGTATACTATAGTATAAATGAGTGAAATGTTAACATGAGCATACCTGTAGAATTCCCTTGTTACGAAGCACGGAGTACAATACCAGGCGCGTATCCAGGATTTTCAAACCCGGGGGGCGCGAATTACTATCTAAGCGGAGCGCCACCATCGGTTGGCGCGCAGCGTACAAGAAAATTTCTTGTTTTGAAACCCCCCAGATCACCGGAAACGGCACTTCCGGGCTTGAAATGACCAACCAGATGTACACTTTTTGCCCGAGAACCAAGTATTTCCTAATAGTTTTTTTTTTCCATCCATAACCTTTTTGAAGATTGTCAACCCGGCACACGTCATGTTCGACCTGATCGCATCTCCTGTGGGTCTTTGCTTTTGTAGGTGATTCTACGTCGCGGCCCACAATACCCGTCAGCCCCACTTTTCAAGGTTTTAAGCCCCATATTTGTTCAGAATTTGAAAATTGACATTTCTCGTGAATAAACTCACTTCAAAACATACCCATAATGTTGTACAAAATTTCATCTATGGACAACCAATATAGAAAAAAACTTCCTTCAACCCCTAACAGACCGGTCAAAATTGCACGAGTAGAGGGAAGTGTGATGTAGAATGTTGGTCAGAAATTTTCGAAAATTCAGACACAGTTAATTTATTGGTGTAGAAATATTAAAACCTGTTATAACGGCTATTATAAAACTTGGTTGAAGGAAATGAAAAAATAGCAGATATTTCCGAAACCGAACACTACACACATAGGCGTAGGAGGCGCGGCGGCAGTGGCGGAGCTAGGGGTATTGGTCAGGAGTGGCGAGAATGGTCTGAAGGGGCGCTTTCGACACTTATCTAAGCGGAGCGCCACCACTGGTTGGCGCGTAGCGTACAGCAAATTTTTGAGAAAAGATACTCCCTATAGATCGCCGGAAATGACCCTTTCCGGGCCTGGCTAGTTTGCAGATAAACGAAGAATAAGGTGTCATCGCCAAATTACACCAACAAAATGTGAGAAATGTCAATAAGTAGATGAGAGCGCAATAAAAAAGTCAATAATCTAGAATAAGTAAAAAGTGGTAAAGAGCTGAAAAGGGCGCCAGCAGTCCATTTGAGTCCGTCAGGGGGGCATCCGCCCCCCTGACCATATGGACGCTCCGCCACTGCGCGGCGGGGGTGCAGGCCCTAATTCGCCATTACTAATGTAAAAGAGAGTTTTGACATAATTGGACCTCCATGCTTTTTATACATCTACATGAGACATGTCGTTGTTTACATTAGCATCCCGCGGTATACTGCGCAATTTGAACGGACCGTACGGTACACGATGGCATGCGATGTAATAACCGATGCTTGCTTATATGATATTGACATGAACACGTTGTACGCGCGCTTCGCGCGCGAAAATTTTTGGTTATTTTTTTCAGGCAAGTCGGACAGTTTTGAGGCTTTTCATCCTGGAACGCCATTTTCATGCTCATTGATATGATGTGATATCTGCTGTTTGCGTTACAAATTCGAACAGGCGCGTAGCGAGGAATTTGCCAAGGGAGGGGCGAAGCCTGTAGGCAAATTATCTAAGCGTAGCGCCACCATAGGTTGGCGCGAAGCGTACAAGCAAATTTTGGCCGAAAATGTCTCCCAGATCGCTGGAAATGACACTTCCCAGGCCTTGTAAGTTGCCTCTAAGCACTTTCTATTTTGAAATTACTTAGCGATATCATTTAAAAAATGCTGAATGGGGGGGGGGGGGGCGGTCGCCTCCATCCCAAAAGAGTCATGTTCCCCGACGACACGGTCGAGTTCGAGACCAGCCACAGTTGGTTTCATAGCACAATTCTACACACGCGTTATGATAGACCATATATAGTATATATATACATAGGCGTACGGGACCATTTCAGTTTGGGGGGGGGCAGAACTTTTTGTGCCGAAAGTTCCCGTGACACTATCTAAGCGGAGCGCCACCATCGGTTGGCGCGTAGCGTACAAGAAAATTTTTGGCAAACAATGCCTCTCAGATTGCCGGAAACGGCACTTCTGAGGCCTTGCAAGTTGCACCTAAACATTCTTTATTTATAATCTCACGTTTTAGAAATTTACACTTCCCCAAAAATTTGGTAAATTAGAAGAAGAAAAAATGGTAACATCACTTTGAAGGGGAAAAATGGGACAGTATATTTTTTAAGCTCCTATTTAGTTACATTATTTATTATTTTAACACAGTACTCAGCTACCTCCAGAAAAACATACATTGTTCAACGACACGTAGGCGGGATAATGTCGCTGTGTCGGCTGAGACTGCAATTTGTCTCACAAAAAAGTATAAAATATAACAAAGAATATGACAAACCTGTACTTCTAGGCTTGTAGGCACCCCCCCACCATCCATGGAAAAGAAAATGTTTCTTATATACACTCATGTTGGGGATGTCCAGGTCAAGGGCGGCGGAAGCACTTTTATTCTGGGGGGGGGGGGCACCGACATCAAAGGGCACTTTGCAAAAATTCGACTGGAATGATACAGCCTTATATTTAGTACCCTTTATAACTCTTATTGTATTATCTTATTTGTGTATACACCTCACTCCATCAACGCCCCCCCCCCCCCACCCTCAAGGAAAATATGCATACTAGCACTGCAATATCCAATGCGCAAATTGGGAAACAAGAAAGTTTTCTTTTGAGACAAAATGAGGTGAAATCATGCTAGTTGCTAATGTAGGAATCTTCCGAATTAGAGTTTTTTTCGTGTTAATATCTTAACAAATTTTTACCATTCGAAATAGCTTTGAGTTTGACCAACAGAAATTCATTAAAAGTCACGGGCTTAGCCAGGATTTGCAAAGTTGTATGCACGACTATCTGAGCGGAGCGCCACCATCGGTTGGCGCGGAGCGTACTAAAAAAATTTTGGTTTTATAAACCCCTCAGATGGCCGGAAACGGCCCTCCCCGAGTGTTCATTCTGGTTCCCTGGCCTCTTGCTAACTTGAGGGACCTCAATTTTTATGTAGAAAAAAGGCACATTTTTTATCCTGAGGAAAAGTGGGGGGCACGTGCCCCCTGTGCTCCCCGGTTCCGCCGCCCTTGGTCCAGGTATGCAATTGACTAGTTAGAAAAAAATTGATCGAGCAAAAAGCGTGGTAGCCCAGATGAACTGCGCTTACGGTGGTGTTACACGGAAATATTCGGGCATCATGATGCTAAATAAAGAAAACCATGGAATTGTGGGGCAAAAATTTGAAAAAGATTCGGGCAAGCTACTGCATATTTATATATATATATATATTTCCAGAGGACAAGAAATTCGGGCAAAAGTCCTGAAAAATTCGGGCAGCCTAAGAGCGAAAAAAAAAAATTCTCCTCTTAGGCTGCCCGAATTTTTCAGGACTTTTGCCCGAATTTCTTGTCCTCTGGAAATTTGGGGGCAGTCTGCCCCCCTGCCCCCCCCCCCCCCGCCTCGTACGCCTATGTATATATAGATCATTAGTGAGAGAGGAAAATGGAAACGTCAAAAAATGGAGTTGTCGGTGTAAGGGGTAGGGTGAGTCACACTTTTACGAAATCATTGATCCGTCACTGGCTACCCTTCAGCGCTGTAATGATGTCACTGTTCTTCTTTCTCTTCCCGGTGTCTTCGCGTTTTGCTTTTACTCCCTCTTTTTCTCCTTTTTCTCTCTTTCTTCTTTTTCTTTTCCCTTCCTTCCTCTCCTCCTCCTCCTCCTCTTTTTTCCCCTCTTTTTTCCTTTTTTCTTCTCTTTTTTTTTCTTCTCTTTTTCTTACCCGGGGGGCGCGCGCCCCCAACGCCCCCCCCCCCTGGATACGCACCTGAATACTCTGACCGCGAGTATACCGTATACTTGGTCTTGCAGCACATATGGTATAGGCATATATTCGTATATACAACAGATTACCAAAAAGCCTCAAGTACTAGTTCGAATCAATGAGTATAGAGACAGCCCCCCCCCCCACTTTAGGCGACCACATGGAAGTCCTCTTCAGCGACCCTACCTCGACCTTACCTCATACCTCCTCTTTTTTAAAGTCCTGGATACCCCCCCCCCCTCCCACAGGATGAGTACGATTATCCTTTGTAGGATTGCGAGTACACCACACTCGAAGGGAAAAAACTCGTACTCAATTTTGCACTGGTATGGGCCTATGTATTATAGATTTATAAAATGCGCTGATCCAGGGTCGTTGGGGTGTACACCCGCCCTCCTTTCAGCTCGTTACAAAAATAAAGAAATGAAAGTACACGATTTGGCACAATCTTGCATATACTGGACCTACCTGCTACGAATCTATATAAGGCAATATACAGTATGCCTGCAGAATGCAGCAGTTTACTGGAGGAACTTTAGCAGAAATCCTATATGGGACGACCATACCCCGCCTCCTCGGTGCCTTCCTCACCTGGCTCTGCTGACGGTCCTGAATACAACTATATATGATAGGATACAAGTGGGACGTCTTATATATACACCCGTGGCTTATTAGAAGAAAGGGCAAGTGCAGTCCAAGTTGACTCTTTTTGTTTTGCAGTAAAACGACAGTTATGGTTACATTTACATGTTAAAAAAGAATCTCATACCGCTTTAACATCACATTCGATAAAACAGTGTCATATTTAATGTTAAATATAAAGAATGAAATGTACATTACCCTTTGTACGAAATATAACCTCAGTGACTATAAGATCCGGTAACAACATACGGTTCATTATACCAAACATACTTTAGGTATTTGTAATAACGATTAACTGTGTCAGTATGTTCTTTGCTAATTTGCGGTACACTGTTTACACATGCGCAATAACTAAGTAGCCTATATATAACAATTATAATATTATAACGTATTACATTTCCCCCCATCGCCTGAATGACGGATAATGATTGGCTTATATTAATATACGGGACACTCGAAATAGAAACAGCTTAGTAACCGTTAAACTCAAAATCGATTTATTTATTGAAAACTTACCCAATTTTCTATTTTTATGTCGATCGGTGGTTGTTAAGTTACCTTCTGTTTTCTGGGGTCTGTTTTTTTTATATTTTTTTAATGGTAAAGACAGAGAAAATTGAAAAATTGATTTTTCAACCTAAAGAGGTCTTGTGCAAAAACAAATACCGCTAATTTATTAGTTTATAACAAGTTTAAGTGGCGTTTAAATATCGAGTCATAAATAGAGTGTTATGTGTGTGTCGTTTTCATCTAGGCGAGTGAAGGGTGAAAGGACCTTTTAATTTGTTTTTCTATACAATCCTTATTAACGTTGTTAAAATACTGACCTCTACAGATAATGGGGTTCTTTTAATGTATTGACAGACAAACAATTAGGCAAACTGAGTGACGTGTGATGTACATGTGTCTACATAGGTGATTGAGCTTAACCCGACACCGAGATTCCTCATTAGTCGTTATAAATTCACACAGTTATCAGCAAGACTCGCTTGGCATATTTTATTCGGCTTATTTTTTTCTTCTTCTACAAGCGCCGTTTCTGTTGAAAATATGAAATTTGTGGTGTACTTTTTTTTTTATAAAGATTAAAGAAGAAAAACAAAAAACTTTTCCTGGGATTCAGCGATTGAGGTGAACGCAAAAATTCTTGTTTCATACTTATACATATTTCTCAGAAGACAGAGGCTCTCTTCAACGCAAATTGATATTCAAACGAACCCAACTGGTGATAGATCGCAGAATTGTAGAAAACTATTTCATTCATATTATAATATTCAGAATTATGATCACTTCTATTTGAAAACAAATATTAAACAAACGGACAAATATAAGATTGATAATTTCTTGGAGACAACATCATTTTTTTTTGAAAGAGGAATTCAAGATGGTAATCATTTTATTTGGCGATATTTGGATCTTTCCAGTGTTGTTAATCTTCACTTTAAAGATAACTACAGGTAAGATATATTTCATTAAACATTAATAACTTTTTTTGTTTTAAAAGGACAAGGAAACAAAGAGTTTTCTTAGTTTTTCACTCATGCTACGAGTTGTTTAACGTTTGAAAACAATCACTTTACATCACGGGGCAACGATCCTACGAGGAAGAGCGGGTCGGGTCCCCTGCCTAACGGTTAAAGCCGGGGAATCGTATTAAGTCCCCCCCCCCACCCCAATAATTGCTAATGTATGCTCGAGCAATATATATGATACCTTTATTTGAATAGTCTGTATAAAATTATCCAATTAACTTTACGTGTTAGGTGTATAGCAACGGAGGAGTGGGGTGGGGTGGGCGAGAGGGCAAAGCCTTCCCCCATTTTGAAAAGTGGGGGGGGGGGAGGCAGGAGTTGTTTATCCCCCTCCACCCATATATTTTTAACTAGAGATGCACTCAACGGCAGGGCTGGATCATTCAGCTGGTTCCTTTGCATTAAAAAAAGAGGTGGCATGCAATAAAATGATCAGAAAATCACCCAAAAATTATCATTTTTGTTTCATATATCCCTTATTCCGTCGAAAAGTCAACATTCTTTGGCAAGCTTTTGCTGAAACTCACCTTATTGCAATGGTTTTATGTGGATCTTTCGTTACCCTTAGTTTGCCTATACCTCCCTGATACTGCTGTATCTTACTTTACTAAGTAAAAACTAAAACTGATATTAAATTGTAAACTTTGATTATAAATATCGCAGTTTGAAGGAATAAGTCAAAAATTATCGATACCGTAATATTCGAGGATTTAGTGAAAGTTTTGAGAGAAATTTCGAGGAAAACAAAAATGATCGAAATTTGTTAACACCGTTGAAATATTGACATTTATATGAAAAGAATTCTATGCAGAAACAGCTGATCGAAGAAATTCGAAACTATTTTCCCTGAAAAAAAACTAAACAGTAGCAAATTTGAGGTGAAAAACAACACAATTTTGAGGTAAAATAATAATGTTATTATTTGGTTATCACATACGGATTTATAGCAGGCCGAATGCTCGAAGCTTAGACAAATCTGGTTATATTGTATCTTGATTAATTAATCAAGTTGATTATTTACTACGAACTGAACATTTATCTTCCCAGATACATTTATTTATTAATTATGTATCAATAGATTTGATCGATAAACATTTAAGAGCTGTGGATATTTCGAACGAGAGAGCACAGTTTTGGTTAGCTTTACCTACTTTGATCTTCCAGGGGATGGGAGGGAAGGGTGGGTGGGGAAGACGTGTGGGTGGGTGCCCTCCTTCTTCTGCCCATCATGCTTTTGATAACATATATAGTTTTTCTTTGCAATAATGCATCCCAATTTCATACCGCACTAGGGGCGGGCAAGAATTAATGAATTTAGACATGAGTTTGTCCATCCTCCATGCAGAATGAACTTTTATTTTGCATTTTATTGGCAAGCAGTTGATTCTTCTAATATTATATATTTTATCAGATATCAATATTCATATATTAATACATTCCTATATTCATTTATTCATATATTCATACAGGGGCACATTCAAGCTCTGATGAAGACGTGGACTGTCCAGATGGGTTTTCTGCTCACAAATCTTACTGTTACGTCGTCTCAGATGAAGATACATACACGTGGAGTGAGGCGAAGGCGTATTGTAGGTCTCTAGCCGCCCTCTCAACATTAGCCTGTCCCTCCGAGAAAAGTGTCACCGATTTTGTTAAAAGTGACGTAGATTCTTTTGCTTGGACGGGTATCAACGATATTAGCGAAGAAGATGACTGGTGGTGCTTAGGATCTTACGAGCAATCGTATTTTCGTGAGTATAAAAGATTTCCGAAAACGTCGAATAAACCGAAAGTCCAACGACAAGAGTTTTATTACAATTTATTGCTTTTTATTTAGATTTAAGGATACGCCATTAACAAACATACATATTTGCCTTATGCTATATATAAATGTTTCATGATGACGTCAGTTCCTATATACAGTCCTGTCGACGTATTTATATGTAAAGGATAATGATAAAATAAGAAAAAAAAAGGAGCGATTTAAGTAGGATTGGTTTGCTGAAATCTATACATAGTTACCACAATTCCATTGTATACCATACTTCGGTGGCGTTCTATTGCAAGAGTGTAGTTCATAAATTACATAATAATTTTCACATCCGCAGCTTACCTTGAGAAAAATGTTTATGATGCAAAAAAAGTAATAGAAGAAATAAATCCCACTAAACGGTTCGTAAGTCAACTCCCGAAAAAAATAACCAGCAGCTGAATAATCAACGTCTGTACACGCATTTCTCCCATAGCATTAAAGGGTGTGAAGACTCGCGCAAAAAGAAACGTCTAATGCCGGTAATCTGTCCTAGTTTCGAATGAGGTGTAAATGAAGTATTAGAAACCACAATGGATCCCATGCGAAAATACGCACATAGCTATACTTTGGTATGCCCAGTATACTATTGTGATCTGAGGTGGAAATCGGTACAAGTAATTAGCTTAGTAGCAATCACTTTAAATGTACATGCATCTAGTCTAGAATTCGACTGTGGATAGGTGCAAAAATTCACGTAATATTTAAACCCATCATTTCGATCACATTCAGGCGCGTAGCCAGGAATTTGCCAAGGGAGGGGCGAAACTGTAGATTCGGCATTGCAAACTATCTAAGCGTAGCGCCACCATGATTGGCGCGAAGCGTACAAGAAAATTTTGGCTGAAAATGCCTCCCAAATCGCTGGAAATGGCACTTCCCAGGCCTTGTTAGTTGCATCTTAGCATTTTCTCTTTTGAAAATACTAGCGATATGATAAAAACATTAAAAAAAAAATTAAAATATGCTCAAGGGGGGGGGGGGGCGGCTGCCCCCTTCGCCCCCCCCCTTGGCTACGCGCCTGATCACATTTATACGTTCTCTATTTATATCCCAACTACCAAAAATATGTTCGTGGATTATCTTTCTGCAAATCAGTTAGTTTGAATTTCAATATTTGAACAGCTGTAGCAAAATTTGCTGATGGTCGAATATGTATAGGCCTACATTAATGATGGTAATATTTGAGACTTCACTTGGAATGAATCGTGGCCGTGCCTTAATCACAATAAGTTCAATATCCGGTGTAGAGATGATGAAACATATCTTTGGTTTGCAAATTGACCAGTCCTTGGAAATATAAGTGATAAGTCCTCCTACGTTTGCAGAAAGAGTTGTCTGTCCCAACGAAACATAGTAATTGGTAATTTTCACCGCTTTATTTGGTAATCTATGTTGAGGGGCTTCATTCTGCCATTCTTTATTATAAATTAAGATTATTAATATTGTTTGGTGGCTGTGCTCCTATAGCAATAAGCTCAATATCCGGTGTTGAGATGGTTGAATAATATATTGGTTTGCAAATTGACCAGTCCTTGGAAATATTAGTGAAAAGTCCTACTCCGTTTGCAGGGAATTGTCTGTCCCAACGAAACATAGTATTTGTTATTTTCACCGTTATATTCGGTAATCTACGGTTGCTGGGCTTCATTCTGCCTTAGTTGCATGTAGTATAAAACACAAATTGCGTAAATTTGCAATCGTCTGCTCAAGATGCAAGAAGATTCATTGGAGACTGTTAACATTCGCAGTTAGTCCACGAGGAAAAGTGAAACTATGGGTTTTTGTGCTAATCACCTTGTGCACCCCTGCTCTGTTACCTCTGCATTATCTTAGAATGGACTCTTCTTTCAATGTATTCATTAACTGTGAATCGATTGAATAGGTTTGCATACCATGTAGTATGTCATGTAAAGTCTTCTACTATAATATAGGCTTCGATGCCTTTCCGTTGCTTCTGTGTGACCAGAGTGCAAAATGTTGTACACGACAACCAGTGCAGAAAGAAGAGGATGAAAGAAAAACACCTCAGACATGAAAAGAGTTTTATAGCTCACCCAATCTTTTATTATCCCAAACGAAAGCATGGTTAGGGTTAGTATAACAACATCTCAAACACAAACAACAACATCTCAAACACAAACAACAAGTAAAAACTACATGAGCTGTAAAAATACACACGCAGCTCGAATCAAGCGCCCTCAGTATTTTATATGACAATGATCAAGTCTTTACGTAAGTTATTTTGCACAGTATTACTTTAGTTTCATATCTACGCAGGTATGAATCGACCATGCAGGTTATTAGATACAACGTTAGAAGGGCAAAAGTAGCTCGACGCCTACAGACTGTCTATGGGCTAGGTTAGAATAATAGTTATTTAGAATGGTAACAATTACCCAAACTGTATAGTGTGTCCCCTCTCATTAGTTGAAATTTATCTGTTTCTCGCGTTATATAGTAGTAATTCAATTACTGTGCTTCATGATATCTGAGAGATATCACGTGAAAATACATGCTGTGTAAAACCCGTTTAATTAATTAATGCGCGCGCCGAACGTAGTATGTATTGTGATGTGACGTAACTTTAGAAAAAAAAAGCAATCATGAAACATCAACCGTTTTTTAGTGAGTTGAACATCTTTTATGCCGGATAACCTTTGATTTGTGAATGTACCGTATGTCATCTAAGAATTTTATGATAAGAAACCTTTGCAAATAGTCCAAGGAACTATGTTGATAAAGGTTTGAGTTACGAAGCTACTTTTGTGGTACTACGTGGTACTGTGTTACGTGACTAGGCCGTATAAAAGTACTGGTAGGTCACAGTTTCTATGCAAATGGGTGTATGGCCATGGAGAATGTGATGGCGGAGATTGGGGGTGAGCCCGACCTTCGCCATGACCTACGACATGACCTTCGCAATGACGAGGATTGGGAAGGGGACCTTTTCCCGATGAAGTCGATCTTAACTATATATAGTATACCTTACAACTCATTTCATTATATTTTGTAGGCTGGGATGGTGGCAGCTATCCTAACGATGGTGACGTCATCAGAAATTGCGTCGTGCTAAAAGACAACGGCAAAGAACGTGATGTAGACTGCACCGAACAGCATCAGGCTGTTTGTGTTTTAGGTAAGTTTATGCATACGTATGAAGATTAACAGTGGCATGCTGCAACACCACAATAATACAGAAGAAGCATCTTTCCGCGTTGTAAACACTCTACAGAATTGAGCATAATTTGAATGTATGGAAATGTAATTAAATGTTCGTTAAATTTGACGGTTTCCTCTATTCTTTAGATCCATCTCTAACAACTCAAACTCCAACGACGACGCAGCCGACGACAATGGACCCAACTACAACACAAGAACCCACAACACAAAAAACAACTACAGCAGAACGTACGACAGTGGTTACAACAGAACAAACATCCACGGTAAAACCAACTACAGTCGAGACGACAGAACAAACAACCACACAAGAACCCACCACTGTGGTGACAACAATAGAACAAACAACCACACAAGAACCCACCACTGTCGTAACAACAATGGAACAAACAACCACACAAGAACCCACCACTGTCGTGACGACAAAAGAAGGAACAACTACACCAGCTCCGACAACATCCCATGCTCCCACCACGCAATCTACGACAACAGAAGCAACGACGGAAGTATATTCGACTACAAGGGAAGCTACGACAAGTGCGACTACAGATGGAAGTCAAGGTGTAGGCAAGATACGAAAGGAATTAAACTGTACAAGCCATTTGATCGAGACATTATCTAGCTTTAAAACATTCCTATTTCAAAACACGGAAACCCCAGATACGGCTCAAGAAATCATTAAAGAAGAAGGTGTATTGTCTTCTATGCAATGCGCAGTGAACTGTTCTCAAAACAATAACTGCTCGGGCTTTTTGTTTCATGACGACGACGGAACAGGAACGGCAACTTGTGAATTACTTGGGGACTCGAGTGACGGAACGACAGTCACACTTGGCGATAGTGTTCGAATGTACGTCAAACTTTACTGCTACTGATAAATCCTAATTTTTTAGTTGTATTAGAAGTGTGCATTTTCACCAAGGGCTACTTGCCTTGTTGGATTCATAGAGGAATAAAGGCGGACCAGGACCATACCTGACTAGTGTTCAGAACGGACCGATGATTCTGTAGAGGAACGAAGTAGCATGGGAATTTGTGGTTAAAAACGCCAATAACGGAAAGTCGCACACAATTAAGCAAACTGTTAAGAGACTATAGACAGTAATAAAAAGGAATGATCGTTGCACTATATTGAAGGGGTTAGTACTGCTGTCATTTGTTGTCGTATGCAGTATCGCAATGTAAAAATTGACACTGGAACTTTAAATGTGTTGAAGAATTCCAAATCAATTCTTTACATCAGATTAATGATGTTTAACTGACTATCGATTCATATCTACGCTGTACAGCACGATAATCCCTAGCAGTACAGTCCAGAGATTTTGCTAAGAGAGGATGCTGCTTATTTGCATAGACTCAATGTCGGTGGATTCTTATGGATGAATCAGGTGTCACGCATTATATATATGCTAATTACATGTAAATGAATGGACGAACGAATGTCCTGATCGAGAGATATCGACATGTGTTTGACAAACCTGGGGGTCTTTTTCAGACATTTTCCTTTTGATAAAAATGCCGAAAAACGGCACTTTTTCTTAAATTTTATTCATAAAAACGTAATCATTCGATGTAGAAGTTCAGCTTAAAAAATCGGAGTGAAATGGAGTGTTCCGCAGATTTTGAGTAGCCGCTTACATCGTGGAGATTTGTACCAAATGTTGGTAGTTTTACACACTGACAATGCAGTGTTCGGACATTCCCTTGCCATATAGTATACAGTCTCAATGTAACGGGCCGTATCGTTATTTTCTTACATAGCCTAGTGGTAGATATTTAGTGAAAACATTGCTTTAAATCTTCAGCTAATAGCAATGCTTCCACTCAACTATATTGTATATTGAACCCACGTTTTTCTGTGTTGACAAATCGCGATATTTTATGTGATCACAATAGTACGTGGATCAGTTATGTGAGTCCTATTATCAAAGCTAGTAAAAGACAAAGTTATGGGTGTTGGCTGAAAAGATTTCATTGAACACATTCATATATAACTGAAGATTTCATATATAAAAAAATCTATAAGAACATGCGAAATGTTTATTATTTCAAATAATTTTAGGATATTAATAAAATACAATGTTCTTGAATAATGAATTATGTTTCGCTGTTTTCTGCATTATCGAAATGTTGCCCATGACATCAAAAGGGGGGGGGGGAGGGGGTGTGTTAAATATTTCATAAAGGAAAAGTGTGGCCCTGGGGCTGTTGAAGCCGACTCCTATGTGGAGGGTCGCTAAAAACTTAAAGGTTTGGCATATGTTATTTGTACTAGTTGGGTCTATAGTTCACTCTATACGTAAGGTTATGCTTATAAGTACTCTTGATATCTTTTGCGAGGATGATAAAACTTGGGGATGAGGCAGGGTGCACACCCATAACAGAGATATTAGCGCATCAAATCTGGAAATCTGCCGATATTGCCTTCAACTGAATATCATGAAAAGTCCCTGTAAAAATCGGCAGATTTGGTAAGCCTGGTGATGATTCAAGAATACACCAACCACAGATCTGGTCATCATTGTATGATGGGAATGATGAGGTTATTTTCAAAAGAAACGTAATTATTTAAAAACATCACCAGCAATAAAAGGGAGCTTGATTCACTCTTAAACCCCTGCAGTCTTCTTACATTGAGATTATAACTAACCACGTGATCCGACAATGTTACATCGATCAAGTGTGTTACTATATAGTGTGAAAATGCTTGCATGTAATGTATGGTCTCCTTTAGAGTGGGAAATAACATTAGCTCCTGCATATATTGTCACTCTTCCGTAGCCATCATGGAGTTCGATATAAACATGTCATAGTTCGAACTGTACCCTCTTCTTCTAAATACTTTACTTGCATGTCCCGCTTTTAAAGCACTCGTATTGACAGTATGAGCAGCTTTATTATCGTGATTGCCAGATCATATGAAGGTTAGGAACTCGGTTTATACTGTCAGTGCGAATGCTATGAAGCACGATATTGGAGGACAGTATATCGAGTTGTATCGGTAGCATTAGAAAATTATCCTAGGCTATACTTCTCGATCTAAGCTTCTCGATCTCACTGATATCCATTTAATATGCAATACTATATAGGCCCAGGGGGTATGAGCCTGGGGGGGGGCGTGCAAATGTGCCCTACTGGCAAATAAAATGTGCCCCTTTTATGAAGAACTGTCTTTTGGATATCTTAAGTCTTTGTTAATTTTAATATTTAATATTAATTATTTATTTTTAGTCTGTACATGCTATTTTTAAAATGCATCCGATTTTGTATTTTGGTTAATAATATACAACCTCAATAAATAAAAAAATCAATGATGCAACGCACCTTAATAGTATTGATAGCATACTAACATATCATATATATTAAAGTCATATGACCGGTGTGTATCGGTTTATAGCATAACGAGTGGTGGTTGTGGAATAAGAAAGCGCCCCTCTGAAATTGTGCCCCCCACTTTTTGGAAGCTTCATACCTCCTGTATAGGCCTCAGTGGCGTAGGAAGGTACTTTTGAGTGGGGGGCTGAAGACTGATGGCCGGCCTGGGGGAGGGGTCTAAGGGGAGGGGGTGTCCCCCTCCCCTTTGGAATTTTTTGCATTTGCAGGTAGCCTCAGATGCAATTTGGTGCAATATAGCACACTTCAACACCCACTCCATTTTGTAAACTTAATTTTGCATTTTCACCAGGCCTTAGATACAATTTGGTGCTCCAAATGAGATTTTTTTTCTCATTTGGAAATGAAAAAGGGGTTTTCTGACTTGCGAAGCGGGGGGCGGAATGATACTTCCGCCCCTCCACATTTTTCACTGGGGGGGCTGGCGCCCCCCAGGTTCCTACGCCCTTGATAGGCCTACACGGATGTGACTGCACGGGTGGTCTTGTGCACTCCTTTCAAAAAAGGACAAGACTTGCATAACAAAGTTATCCCATTGAGACATAGGAAGGATGACAAAAGGAAGGGAAAATAACCAAAGTGAAGAATGACGTACGAAGGCATTCAAAAGCCATTTAGTTTAAGAAAGCTTGAATCTTGTAAAAAAAACATGAAAGAAATTGAATTTCGAATGAGAACCCGCGACCAAATCCATACTCTAGCTTGTTTTTATAAACCTAAACTGAGTCACCTAATGATTCACCTAACATGAGGCACATAAAACGAGTCACCTAAAACGAGGTTCCTAAAATGACACATCGATTTCGAAAAAGAGAATGGTTCACCATTTCATAATATACTTATTATCCGTCATGGAGGCTTCTGGGCAAGCAATTAAAGCGTGAGCCGACTAACAGTTAATTATAAAGCATTTGCTTCCAGTTTCTATGGCATCGCGAGTTCGTCGAAAAATCGATGCCTTGCGGATCTTTAATAATAACTTTTCCATTAATTGTTGTCGTGTTATTCAGATATCTTTGTGTACTGCATTGAACGCTATACCTTTTGTTGTTCCTTTATAGGGGTATAAGGCTGACCCTTCTTCTGCAAAACAACCTCGTCTGATTAATGATTGATGAATACATAAAAAGAGGCATATGACCAAATTATGTCGGTATACAGGAACGAAGTTCATCGCGTGACGACGACGTAGGCTATATCGTAGTTTTGCCTTAGTTTCATTTTAAAACTCGGAAGGGATGACAAGGGAAGGTTGTGGGTATCGCTTTGGGTGTGGGGTGGGTATGGAGGGGTGCAGGAGTGGTAAGGGCCGGTTGCGGAAGTGGGTTGAGAGGGAGGGAGTTGAAAGAGAAGCTTTACGCTATGTTTTCATTGGTTCTTAAATTTGAATAATAGACCGAATTCCAAAACTCTTGTTTTATTTATTTAATAACGGCTCGTTACTTAAAATATCTAGCTCATCACGAAATATTTCCCCTGCAAAATAAGCTCTCAACTTTCAAATTTTCATCCATCCCCTTCGTTGAACCGCAACCTTTACGCCCCCCCCCCCACACACACACATATTCTGACATCTTCAACACACCCTCACCCCACCCGCCTTAATTGATCTCCTAAGTGTCTGGAAACATTATGAAGAAGAACACCAAATAAGTTACTTTGATGAGTTTAGCATGTTAAAAGTTGGGGCTAATGAAAATGCTTTCTTAGACGAGGGAGTTGCAACAAGTTCCTTCTTTAATTATTGGGGCGGGATATCCTAGGTTTTTTTGTGTACATATATAAGCATATTGTGTCGTATACACATTTATCACGATATTTTTCCCTTTTGACATTCCAGGTCTATATAGCTTGAGGAATATACCATTACCTAAAAATGCAGGCAGTGTGAATTGGTATGGCTTCAAAATGAAACTTCTACTCTCTATTCGGGGTGTGGATACAGGGGGTGTATGCCCGTTTTTCCTAACCCCACGCAAACAAATTAAACGTTATTTGTACAACCCTGCGTGTAGACCGAACTGTAGATCTAATTTATAGTTGTGTAAAATTAAGAGAGCCTGACGTTTCGATCCTATAGCAGTATTTTCTTCAGAGGCTGAATATAGCAAGTCTTCAGCCTCTGAAGAAGATCCTCCTAAGATCGAAACGTCAGGCCCTCTTACTTTTACAAATTCTCTAACACAGGCTCTTTATAGTAGATAGCAGTTTGCTAACAGTTTTGTGTTATTTCTAATTTATTGTTATAATATATCCACAGAATGAACCAATTCACTTTAATGAAACTGAAATTTTCCTCTGGGGTGGAACATCAGACCCTCCTACGTGGAAGTCGGCTCCCAACGACTACGGAGCCACTCACCTCCGATGCTTTTCGAGCCTAGTTTTCTATGATACGTTGACTACTACGATGGTAAATTCAATTAAACGCATCCATTTTGTTCTCAAACAGTAAATGAAGAATAAATATTGAAAAATAAAAATATCAACAAATGACAAAGATGTACACAAACAATAAATAATAAAAAATAAAGAAGTATTGACACAATCCTCTTTTATAGGTCGAACGTTCATATGTACAGCAATGATGGATGACCGTTAACTTGTCGTCGAACGTTAGTGCATCAATAACGATCACGTTTTGTTTAAAGAAAAATTTGTTAAGTAATTTTTGACAAAATATTAATACATTCTTACGAAACACAGACAACTGACTTACGTGGTGATACATATTTTCATAGGCAACGTATTTCATCTGATCATTGTAAAAAATGTCAAAGTCGCTTATACAACGATGTATAATACAGTAACAGTACGACTGTTGACCTGTATCTTCTTCAAGAGATGTGCCTAGCAAACATAATATGCTACAAAGTTTCCATAAACTCATAACCTGTTGTATAGTGAAGATATGTATTTTTCAAAGTTGGTGGTATTTTTGCATCTGGCAACAACAGAAAGTATAATTTCACCACAGGTATTTTGCTGAAAATATTCTTGTTGTTCTTTATAATAATTAACTCCCACATGACAAAGAGGAAACTAATATTTGTAAGAATACGCAAACACTCCAAACTGTAGCGTGTTTCAAGGATGAAACAACAAATATATTATGATAGGCAAGCAAAGACTTGAAAAACGTTTGCCTATATAACATAATATACTTATGTTTGAATATATAAGTCCAATAAACTGTCCAATAAACAATCATGAAGTTTAATTGGTTTCACCTGTAATGCTCCTTTCAGGTTTATTCAATGATCAACGACAGCTACTCGGTTCAAATCTTCTAATTGTTAATAGTAATCAAATATTTCATCGATTGCACTCAAGTTGGGACTTTTTTGTTTCCTTTTCATGTCCGGTTTCAAAGCAAATTGTGCTGACAGTATGAGCATATAAATGTTAGGAACTGTTCATACTGTCAGTACGAGTGCTTTGAAGCATTCTATGAAGGGACAGTATAGAGTGGTATTTGCATTAAAATCAGATAAAGGTTAGAAACTGTTCATACTGTCAGTACGAGTGCTTTGAAGCATGATATGAGGGGACAGTATGGAGTGGTATTAGCATTGGAAAAATTGTTCCAACTGGTTGACCAATTATAACAGCTTTATGATTAGCCACAATAGTCTTCTTGTTTCAGCATAAATAACCCTGGGCATTCCAACCATCAAATTCACTTCTGTTTTCCCAGTCAGCAGGGAGGTACTTTAACTTATTATTTCTTTATAACTATTTCATATTTATTAATTACTGAAGGGAGTTAGTTGAGACATGGAGCTATAAACAGAAGGAGAAAACCCACTCTCTAATGTCCGTAAAACAATCAATCATCGCCTTAACCACCCCGCTGAGTTTCGCGACTAATATCAGTAGCGATCATGTTACATCGGGCAGTGCGAAGCGACCGCGCGAGCTCCTTTGATCTTGCATCATTGTAACCGCCGCAAATGGAGAAAACGACTGGTTGTGTAAAAATAAGCTTATGAATATGCATGTACTAAAGTTCAAAGTGCGTCAAGTGCATGTTTAATTCTGTTTTCTAGCGCCATGGTGACAGCTTCGAGATTAAAATCTGATTAAGTCCAACGCTAAAAGCTATATCTTTGGTCTAAAAGAAACCCGATATCGTTGTACGAAACATGCACTGAGTTAGCCTTGTTTTTCAAGATTCAGATTTTACTGACTTCGACCGAAAAACTGCCCTGTTTTTCGCGGATTTTCTCGCTTTCCGGACATTTCCGGATAGAATTCCATCGTGTTATGTGCTTAGGACGACCTATTGTTCACAGTGTACAACGACAGGATAGTGTACGGGTATGTACGAAAATGCTATTCGACTTAGAATTTGCTATGTATTTTCACTCTGACTGCCGAAATTACAGGTTGCACAAAATGGCGTCTGTGATAACTTGCACAATGACACGGATGCAGTCAAAGAGTAATTGTTTTTAAAGTGATTTTAATAATGATGCTCAAAATATATGAACATTAGCCCATTTCATGAGGGTTAAAATTGTAGTCCACTGGCCATAGGCTAGGCCTAATTATAATAAGTGTTACTGTTAGGGTCGAGAGCCTTGGCCTATAATATAAATAATAATATTACTAGTCCCTTGCTTGTCCAATCTCAAGTGTGAATGAAAATACTTATTGTAAGACATGTTGTGAACACTTAACTGAGATTCAAGGGCTACATTAAGCCTTAACATTGTCAGTAACCCTGGGTCAGTAGCCAACAAAAGAAGAATCTCTGTTCGATTGCTTGATTTATATTTATTCGATTGGCCTAATATTTTTGTGGCTCATGCCCTGGGCTAGATTGGGCCTAGTGGATTAAGTTACATAACATAGACCATGTGTAGGCTGGTGTAGTTGCTGCTGTGGCAATGTGACCTACCCACCAGTAAATAAAAAATACAAATCCATGCAGGCTCTAAGCCCATGGCCCTTGAAAATATGGATAATTTTCTAAATAGTTATGTGCAGGCCCCTGTCCTGACTATATTGGCTTCTTGAAAATGTTCATAAAGTAGGAGTTTAGGTAGATTCCATTGCAAACCAGATGCATTGGATTGAACTGCAATTGTGCAATAAAATACTGTATTTATGTCTCTTACGGTACTACAAAGAACTGACTGCACTGGGCCACATTGTTACATCACTGCATTTATTGAATTGAATTAGAAGGTATTGTCCACAATAGGAAATTCGGCTTACACAGGTCGATAAACGAAAAAAGAAAAGAAATAAAGAAAAGAAATAGTATAAGTATCAAGTACCATTGATGCTCAAAAGAAAGATTTCCTTCTGTTTTATTCAATAAGTTTATTGACCCATTTGGAAAAAAAAACATTGATTTTATGTGGGAAGTAAAAGTAGGCCTGCATGTAAATTAAAACATAATGTTAACTTGCTTACACTTTGGCCATTTCTTTTTCTCAAGGTATGACTAGTGCCCATCGGGAATGCTTAAGAACATTGTGCTGATTATGTGGCAGCTCAAAGACCATCCCAAGTGACAAGGCACCAAAAACTAAACAGGGCTACCATGCTTGGATATTGGGCACAATGTTTTGTCCTTGATGGTTGCAAGTTCCAAGGCAATCAGTTCATTACGTAGTTACTGCCGCAAAAGGCCAAGAGAGGAGGAAGCAGATCGCAGTTAAACCAACTTTTTCACTTTATGTATGGAACAATTTTTCAGTACATTTCCATATGAAGTAACAGAATTTATTTTATTTTTTCGTGGAACTGGTAAATTGTAATAATGAGAGAACTCGAACTGATTTTATTGTTCTGGATTTATTTCACAGTATTTTAATTTTTTATTTGTACCTTTGTTGTTCTAGTACTTAAAGTGGGGATTTCTGCTAGAAGAACATTGTCATTTGTCCATGTGCTCTAGATTATTTTTTGGTGGAACTAGTACAGTATATTTAAATAACAATGTGGTGATTTGATCTTGTATAGTTTTCATGTTATATTGTGAAGTAGTTTTATTTTCCTTTTGTTTAGTACAATATATACAGTAAAGGAACTCCAACTTGCTGTTCTGTTTTTTGCCAGCTCTCATTATTTCACAGCCCTATAGTTTACACTGCTTAGCAATATGATGATAGAAATAGCAAAGGTAGTGTAGGGAAAGGTGCCCTTATAATCATATGCATAACATTGAATAGTCAAGTTGTCAACCAGAGAGCAGTGGTCAAGCGACTAAAAGGAGGTGCCATCCTGGCTGTTACATTGTGCCCATTGGGGATTAAAATCACATTTTGTGCTCGAATTATGTCCATATAAGTAAACTCATGTAGCTAAATACATTTTAATTTTGCTGGCACAAAGCCTAGGAAGGTAGTGGGGTGGGAGGGGTTAGTGGGTGTCTTAAGGAGTGAAGGTGGGTCAAGAGAAGGAGCCAGTGTGATGGTATTGATGGTGAGTTTATGGAGCTCCAAATGCCAAAGGTAGTATGAGGGTTTTACTTTTGAGAGATAGGGAGTTGGGCATCTGCGAAAATTGTGGGAAGGATTCTAAATGCTGGTGAGGATATTGGGGGTGTAGAGAAGACTAAGCTAGTAAGCTTTGCCAACAGAGAAAGAAAGGGATGAAATCGTCCATGCTGAGCTATGGTGCTTCTTTCAAGAGGGTGTTAATATTGCGAAGGTGAGTTTTGTGGTTGTCACTGTGGCGATGCTGCCAGTCCAATTTAGAGCGGATGGTGTCCTACCTACCAGACCTACAGTAGGTGGTGTTGAAGAGAAAGCATGTGTCACCTTTGACCTTCATCAATAAAATTTACAAGGAAACAAATCACAACAAAGTTTAAACTTTTAATTTGTACAAAACTGACAATATTCTAGTTCCACTATATTTCTCTGAACTAAAGTAAACTTGTTATAAGCTTGAAAGATGAGGTTTGTCATGGAAAGAACAAACAAACTATGTAAGTATACAACATAATTATCATAAAATCAACATATATAGATACCAATCATGTTACTCTCAGTTTCACTCCTTGCTTTCACTTGCCAATTCTTTTCTGAATGGTTTTTCTCCTTTCTTGCTACAAGAAGTCTTCCTTTTATTTTTAACTTATCTCCATGTACATTCTAACAAAAGCATTTACTCTTAATTTTACCCAATAAACAACAAACGTATGAAATTTGAAGCAACTGCCCACTTAAGTCCTCGTTTAACAATTCTTTAACAAGATCTGCCCACCGACTTGAACTGGCTTGTGTTGCAGAAGTTTTTGCAGAAGATGGTCTTTCACATTTTTATTTCTCAAAATAAGCAAGGTCTTCATGTTTAAAATTTGCTTTGTCTGAAATTCCAGTCTTGAAAAACATGAAAATATTATCATTAACTAAGAGTAATCCACCTCTATTTTGTTTTTCCACCCAGGCTTTAGTGTAATCCAAAAAACTGTGACCTTCACCTGCAACAGACATACAGTTTAAGCACTGTAAAAATATTAAAGCATACTGCTATAAAGCTTAACTTTCATGTAACGTTTTTTTAATGGCAAATGGCACATAACCTGCTAATTATCTTAGAAATTGTTCCTCATGTTTTTCAACAATTAATGTATCTTCCAAATTTATGTCGTCTGGAACATCCAGCCTCTCAAACTCTTCAATCATCAGCTTCACCATAAATTCAACTATATCCTGTAGCATGAACATTTCTAATGTCCTCGGCGGATGCAAAGTTTTCTGGCAGCCATGTTTCGTGTTATATTAATTTTGTTAATTTATAACACTAGGTTCCCAATGCAATAACAAACAGCGCTAACGTTATTTGCCTAACGAACGAAGAAAGGTTTTATCGGAAAATACTTGACTGGAAGTACCTATTTCGCCATTACTTGTTCATATATTGCGATGAAACATATGCTGAGATAAACAATTAATTATTAAGTACGAATCTTCGAATGATTCGGTGAGAAATAAAAGATATATTTTGATCGAAATTTTCACAAGTACGCGTAACGTAACATACATGAGTACTGTGTATACTATTTCAATTACATATACGTTAGGATCGGAGTGTCTGTTGTTATGTTGCGAGGGACGCTATATACGAAATGACCTTTGTACCAGGATTACGTAATAGCTGATGATGGCTTTACTCGTGTTTGTGCCCTGAGGCATGTTTACTTATGGCGATCAAATTTTGTCGGTTACAATGATACTTCAAAGTGGGTTTTCTCCTTCTGTTTATAGCTCCATGGTTGAGACAAGTCATTTACACCTTATTACAAACTCTTCATTTAAATTTTTATAATTTTTTAATAAAAGCCATGATTTTCAAGGAATTTTTCATAAGTTACAATGTTTGCTGGTCCTGTTGTAAACCTGTAAACTTAACAAATTAAAATCAATGGATATGTATGTATAAAAGGATTGAAAGCAATCGAGGTCACAATTGCCAGTCCTTTGACACTGTTAACTCAACAAGTATGTATATACTGTTTTTTTTGTTGTCCTGTTTACATTGATCATCATTATATAACATAACTTCAATTTAACCAGCAGGTCCCTCCACCCCCCCAATCCATCCCTTCAATCGCTAAAACCAACTGCTATGATAGTCTCTCTTTGCTGGTCCAACTACAGGAGCTGGTAGTTAGCTGCAACAATGTATGTGGTACAAGCCCGGACTAAATGTTGCTCTGCTTAAATTACAAGAGACAAAAAAAATGAAACGCCCACCAAACAGTCTCTCTTGTTGCTTTGATCGCCTGTCAATAAAGCAAACTTACAATATATGTACAGTTTGTATTGTGCATTGCGAGTTTCTTACAGCTCTGTTCGATAACATCTCATTTGACACGCCCCTTTAGTCATACTTACCTTAAAATAAATAACATTTCATGACCTTTGACCTTCTGTCTTTCTACAACACTTGATACCTGTCAATGATGTCATTGCATGCTGTCAATGTCTGTATACAATTCTTGGAATACACAAACATCTCTGTTGGCTAACTTTGATGGCCGCACAATAACCATCTTTTCTTCAATATCTACAAAGGCTTAAATAAATACTGTAGGGTCGCAAAGCCATTCTGTCGGTTTTGTTCTCTTCTTGTGCTTAAAGGTCCAATTTTTCTCAAAACTGCGTTGTCCCTGTCTCAAGTTAAATCGTTGTCACTCTCTCTAGTTTAAGGTGAAATGATACTTATTTCTATCACCTTACCAATCAACCAAATGCCATTACTGCCAAATACAACAAGACAACTCAACTTCTCGGAGTCCAATTTTGAACACTGACAGTTTGCCCTGATATCAGTATAGTCACTGGCCCTCCACAAGGTCTCTTCAGAGATGGTTAGTCCCTAAGTGAAATACACCGGTTTCTTGACGTTGATTCCGTGGTCAGATAGCGCAGCACTCAAGTCATCCATGGTTAATGTGTACCTTTTGTCTTGCTAAGAAGGACCAGATAAGAAAGTAATACAGTTATCGTTTATGTTTATAATACTTTGTAAACTGTTGAAAAAAGATGAATAAAGAGAAATATATATGTCCTATATGTACTGTACAGTTTATTGAACGGCCTAGTAATGCTCATTTGAGCAGAAGCCTGAAGGCTAATGTATAAAACCTGCAAAAGGCAATCAATTTACAGGGATAAGAAACAGTCTTACACAAACATGATATACTCATATACTGAGACAGGTTACAATATAGTCGAGTGAAATGGCTTAAACAACCAAGTATGCTTATAAACGCACTGAAGCTAAATTCCTTAGTGAACCTCTTCCTATGAATAAGCACCCCATAGCTAATCCCTCACCCTGTAACTAAACGCTCATCCCATAGCTAATCCCTCACCCTGTAACTAATCCCTCATCACATAACTAATCCCTCACCCTGTAACTAATCCCTCATCCCATAGCTAATCCCTCACCCTACAGCTAATCCCTTGATCATACCTTTCCTGGTCTTCTTGCAGTTTGGACTGATCCCTTCATCCTGCAGTGTTGAAGAGCGTCATTGGCGATGTCTGAAATGAATTTCTGGGCTGCCAGGGAAACAACTCTTACTCTAGATGGGGAATATAAAAGTTCTTAAAGTGTCACAACAGCAGAACACTGATGGGGATTTTTTTCGTGTTTTAAATAAAATTTATAAGAGCATTTACAGTTCCCCCTGATTTATTTGTTCCCAAGGACTCCATAAATTACTTTTTAAAAAAACCCTACAATAGCTGGAACACCTTTGCAAACAACTTCATCAATAAAATTCTTAGTATCAATTTGCAAACTTCTTGCTTAAATATGTGTAACCTATTACAATTCAAGGACACAAAATTATACCTTAACTAGCACATTTATAAAAATACAACTCTCACAATTTTCTATAACTCCATCTCAGCTTTGAGAGCTGTCAGAGGTCAATTACCGTTCACACAGAAGATGGTACTTACAGTCTTGGATCTGCCGTTTCAAAGCCGGCTCTGTTGAGATAATAACCAGTCACTGCCTCTGGAATCTTCACAGAGAAAATAAAAAATTTCTTTGTCAAAATAAGTGCAGTTCAGTTAACACCTTCCCAATGCAAACAGACTAAACATGTGGTTTGTTCTCTTTCAAACTTCGTATTAAATTTCGACTTCATAATTGAATGCATCGTAAATTTGTAATATGACCGTGGTATTTAGCACACCCAAACACCAACCTACTTCAGGCACCTTAAAGTTAACTTGGATTCTTAACCAAGCCAAGATCAAAGAGTAGACAAATATGCAAACCAAACTGCTTTGGGTTGACACACATCTATGACTTGACACCTGCTTGCTTCACCCTTCACTACATGTGATGTAGCCACTTCACAACTACTTTATTTATTTATTTTATTTAATATACAAAATTTCTATAGCGCCTTATCCAATCAGAAATTGCTCTAAGGCGCTTTACAGTAAAATACATACAAACATGATACACAAATATATAAATCGATAATGTAAGGTATAAAAAGGGTAGAAAATTTGTTATATACAATCTGACAATAAATTGTATAAGAAATCTGCAAATGGGAAATCGAAAATTATACAAACAAATTCTTAAAATTTAAAATATATATATACAGTATGTGAAAAATTTTAAATTTTAAAAGCGCTATACAGTAAATGCAAAATGGAAAATGCATTGTAATGTGACAATATAAATAGTATAGAAAGCACGGTTAATGGAATGCAGATCTAAATAGAAAGGTTTTGACTAGTTTTTTAAATTCATCTATATTTTTGGAACACTTAGCTTCCTCCGATAAACTGTTCCATAATGTCGCAGAGGAGTAATCGAAACGCCTGTTTCCGTAAGTAGAAGTTTTAATGACAGGTTTGGTAAGTAAGGACTTGGATTCTGAGCGTAGAGATCGAGTAGGCTTGTATTTATGTATTAATTCTACCAATACTTCAGAGTGACACGTCGGAATTACTTGGAAAAACATGACCTAGGATACGTTACACGTACAGAACAGTATGTTCCCCTTAATATATTTGAAGTATTCTTTTACTGTTGACAGCAACCCTGTGCTGTAGAGGCACAATACTCGTGTCCTGTATTAAACTTCTAACGTTTTTGTACACATAACAGCAGCATAGATTGGGGGAGTGGGGGGGGGGGGAGATGCAGTAGTCGACATGGTGAGGGTATTGCCTGCTTACAGTGTAGGCGCAGTACCATGCGTCATTATCACAGACTCTTTACTTACCGTGGGCGCATAGTCTCCCATATGGTTTAACATATCTTCCAGGGAGTCACCAGCTAATTGGACTCCCTCCAGCTGTTTATCTTCAATTTCTGATGACGTACTACTGGAGTTTGAGTTGGTAGAATTCTGACTAGCCAGTGCCATGTTTGGACTGGATTGCGGTCCTCCCCCATTTTCTGTTGAAAAAAACAAAACAAAATTTAAAAACAGACATTTTTACTATTATTTATTATGTCACTTGCTATTGCGTGTACATTTTAACAGATTGAAGTTACAATGTTATACCTATGATAGTATTGTTACCGGGATTTTAAGAGTGGACACGTCTTAAAAATATTTGCATCCACTCACTATACGCAAGTCAGCCCAATCCCAGCCAGTTCCAACCCCTTCCCCATTACAGTATGTAAATTCAATGTAGATTAAAAATTCAAGTGCTAATGGCTACTTTTGACGACGTATTAAGTATATAGTTTACACTCACAAAAAATTTAACTGAAGGATGTGGTCAAAGGGACTGCGATATACAAATTACTGTGGTGTGATTGTACATTTTACTCTAGTAGCTCTCAATGCGGAGAGAACAAACATACTGTACTGTGAGATTAAAATCCTTTTCAGTATCAGATGTATATTAGCTACCCACAGAATTCATAAATGTCTCATAACATTTTGTGATCAAACAATGATTCACATATATATATATGATTCATATTCTTATAAAACAATTCAACTACAACTGCCTAGTATCATGGGTGCATCTTGTCAAAATATGTGTCAACAAGGCCTAACATGATGATATTTGAGTGCATACATATGAAAGCCTATAGCACAAACTTTGTTATCTCTACACAGGGGACAGTAACATTGCATTAGTTGCATTTAAACAACACACTTTGTGTTCATTGATCACTATAGATGCAAGAATGTTTGCAGACAATGGTAAAGGAATATTAGATAATCAAATCTCAGGAAATTTGGTTATGCATCATTGACTAATTTCAGCATAAATATCTCTGTAATAGGAGTGTTGTTACTCCGTACTTTCCGGTTGATTGTTATGATTTAATTGTTTTCAAACAAATTCAATCATCTGTACAAAGGATTGGAAGAAATTTTGGTTCTTTTCAGAAGTTGTGGCTTTTTAAAAGAAAGAAAGATATACAGTACAAAAAAGTGTTTGCTATGCTTTGCATGGGCCTAGTTGTGAGCTTGCGGTTTGTTCCCCGCCCCCCCACCCAAAAAAAGTGTCCGTCCGCAGGACGCAAGCAATATGAAGGTTGTGCATCCTTGGATAAAAGATTGCGTTTGTAACAATGCTGTATGAAAAATCTACCCAGTATATTACAAAGTTATTTATTGCTTTCATAATTAGGTGGGTGGGTTCCACCAATAAGTAGTAATGCTGAATTTTGAAATGACATAATACGTGTAAATCTTGCCACCTTCACTTATAAGGCTTGGAATGGACTCCTACCTAATGCATTTCATAATTATTTAATCAGTAATTCGGATATACATCACCACAACACAAGACACGCAAATCATGCACATTATCATTACACGAATACCTCAACAGGAATGTTAAGCCTCAGAAATCGCTCAATAAAAACCTGGAATTCTATTACTGACATTATTAAAAATAAATTATCGTGTAGAACATTTAGAAAATGTTATATTAAAGAAATAATTGCATCATATTAATTAAAATATCATATAATTGATTTATTGTCAAAACGTTTAATTTGATCTTTAATTTTTTCTTCTCTTTTCTTTCTTCAGGGAGTCTTCTACATTGTTAAGCTATTGTATGCTTTATAGAAGACTTCCTTTCACCTTGTATATTTGCACGTGAAAAAACAAAATAATCAAATCAAATCAAATTTTGGGGGAAATTGAGGGTCCTATTATGACACAATCTACTTCAAAAGAGTGAGTCCGGAATTCACTTGGATGATCTTAAATGTGTTTACACACTATCATGTGTTTTAATTTAAACAGAACAAGTAAAAAAGAAAGTTCTAGAAGAATAATATAGAGAATATTTCCTTCATTGGACACAAGCAAATAACAGTCTAGCCATTATAAATACGCTAAAATAAACAAAAGTTACTTTCATTGTGATGACTTTACATAGCTTTGCAAATTTACACTGTTGGTTAGCTTCACTAAGTGATGGTAATATGTAATTTCCGAAGAACGTCATAATAAAGTCTTAACTCTACTTGCAACTGCAAGTCTTTCCATGTTTCACCAAAACTGAACGCATTCACCCAGTTGTCTGGTTTCCTTTCTGTTCATCAAACACTACACATTTTCATGCTCACAAATGAAACCAACATAGCCTATGTCCTCTGATACAGTTACTGTGGGCCTAGTTTGACAATGCTTTGTGTATAACCTAGGCTAGGCCTTACTTTTTACCTTAGGACATGTGATTGTCAGAGCCGTATATATACGCTCGATTTACGATGCATGTTTGTAGAGGTTAACTTAACGCATATAACGCTAACATCACATCTTATCCAATTAGACAAAGATATTACCCAAAATAGGTTTGCTGTCCATGCTCCGTGATGATATTGTTGTTTTCACCTGTGCCTAGGCTGCATATAGATTATTGGTTAGGCCATGGAGCTATAAACAGAAGGAGAAAACCCACTTTGAAGTATCATTGTAACCGACAAAATTTGATCGCCATAAGTAAACATGCCTCAGGGCACAAACACGAGTAAAGCCATCATCAGCTATTACGTAATCCTGGTACAAAGGTCATTTCGTATATAGCGTCCCTCGCAACATAACAACAGACACTCCGATCCTAACGTATATGTAATTGAAATAGTATACACAGTACTCATGTATGTTACGTTACGCGTACTTGTGAAAATTTCGATCAAAATATATCTTTTATTTCTCACCGAATCATTCGAAGATTCGTACTTAATAATTAATTGTTTATCTCAGCATATGTTTCATCGCAATATATGAACAAGTAATGGCGAAATAGGTACTTCCAGTCAAGTATTTTCCGATAAAACCTTTCTTCGTTCGTTAGGCAAATAACGTTAGCGCTGTTTGTTATTGCATTGGGAACCTAGTGTTATAAATTAACAAAATTAATATAACACGAAACATGGCTGCCAGAAAACTTTGCATCCGCCGAGGACATTAGAAATGTTCATGCTACAGGATATAGTTGAATTTATGGTGAAGCTGATGATTGAAGAGTTTGAGAGGCTGGATGTTCCAGACGACATAAATTTGGAAGATACATTAATTGTTGAAAAACATGAGGAACAATTTCTAAGATAATTAGCAGGTTATGTGCCATTTGCCATTAAAAAAACGTTACATGAAAGTTAAGCTTTATAGCAGTATGCTTTAATATTTTTACAGTGCTTAAACTGTATGTCTGTTGCAGGTGAAGGTCACAGTTTTTTGGATTACACTAAAGCCTGGGTGGAAAAACAAAATAGAGGTGGATTACTCTTAGTTAATGATAATATTTTCATGTTTTTCAAGACTGGAATTTCAGACAAAGCAAATTTTAAACATGAAGACCTTGCTTATTTTGAGAAATAAAAATGTGAAAGACCATCTTCTGCAAAAACTTCTGCAACACAAGCCAGTTCAAGTCGGTGGGCAGATCTTGTTAAAGAATTGTTAAACGAGGACTTAAGTGGGCAGTTGCTTCAAATTTCATACGTTTGTTGTTTATTGGGTAAAATTAAGAGTAAATGCTTTTGTTAGAATGTACATGGAGATAAGTTAAAAATAAAAGGAAGACTTCTTGTAGCAAGAAAGGAGAAAAACCATTCAGAAAAGAATTGGCAAGTGAAAGCAAGGAGTGAAACTGAGAGTAACATGATTGGTATCTATATATGTTGATTTTATGATAATTATGTTGTATACTTACATAGTTTGTTTGTTCTTTCCATGACAAACCTCATCTTTCAAGCTTATAACAAGTTTACTTTAGTTCAGAGAAATATAGTGGAACTAGAATATTGTCAGTTTTGTACAAATTAAAAGTTTAAACTTTGTTGTGATTTGTTTCCTTGTAAATTTTATTGATGAAGGTCAAAGGTGACACATGCTTTCTCTTCAACACCACCTACTGTAGGTCTGGTAGGTAGGACACCATCCGCTCTAAATTGGACTGGCAGCATCGCCACAGTGACAACCACAAAACTCACCTTCGCAATATTAACACCCTCTTGAAAGAAGCACCATAGCTCAGCATGGACGATTTCATCCCTTTCTTTCTCTGTTGGCAAAGCTTACTAGCTTAGTCTTCTCTACACCCCCAATATCCTCACCAGCATTTAGAATCCTTCCCACAATTTTCGCAGATGCCCAACTCCCTATCTCTCAAAAGTAAAACCCTCATACTACCTTTGGCATTTGGAGCTCCATAAACTCACCATCAATACCATCACACTGGCTCCTTCTCTTGACCCACCTTCACTCCTTAAGACACCCACTAACCCCTCCCACCCCACTACCTTCCTAGGCTTTGTGCCAGCAAAATTAAAATGTATTTAGCTACATGAGTTTACTTATATGGACATAATTCGAGCACAAAATGTGATTTTAATCCCCAATGGGCACAATGTAACAGCCAGGATGGCACCTCCTTTTAGTCGCTTGACCACTGCTCTCTGGTTGACAACTTGACTATTCAATGTTATGCATATGATTATAAGGGCACCTTTCCCTACACTACCTTTGCTATTTCTATCATCATATTGCTAAGCAGTGTAAACTATAGGGCTGTGAAATAATGAGAGCTGGCAAAAAACAGAACAGCAAGTTGGAGTTCCTTTACTGTATATATTGTACTAAACAAAAGGAAAATAAAACTACTTCACAATATAACATGAAAACTATACAAGATCAAATCACCACATTGTTATTTAAATATACTGTACTAGTTCCACCAAAAAATAATCTAGAGCACATGGACAAATGACAATGTTCTTCTAGCAGAAATCCCCACTTTAAGTACTAGAACAACAAAGGTACAAATAAAAAATTAAAATACTGTGAAATAAATCCAGAACAATAAAATCAGTTCGAGTTCTCTCATTATTACAATTTACCAGTTCCACGAAAAAATAAAATAAATTCTGTTACTTCATATGGAAATGTACTGAAAAATTGTTCCATACATAAAGTGAAAAAGTTGGTTTAACTGCGATCTGCTTCCTCCTCTCTTGGCCTTTTGCGGCAGTAACTACGTAATGAACTGATTGCCTTGGAACTTGCAACCATCAAGGACAAAACATTGTGCCCAATATCCAAGCATGGTAGCCCTGTTTAGTTTTTGGTGCCTTGTCACTTGGGATGGTCTTTGAGCTGCCACATAATCAGCACAATGTTCTTAAGCATTCCCGATGGGCACTAGTCATACCTTGAGAAAAAGAAATGGCCAAAGTGTAAGCAAGTTAACATTATGTTTTAATTTACATGCAGGCCTACTTTTACTTCCCACATAAAATCAATGTTTTTTTTTCCAAATGGGTCAATAAACTTATTGAATAAAACAGAAGGAAATCTTTCTTTTGAGCATCAATGGTACTTGATACTTATACTATTTCTTTTCTTTATTTCTTTTCTTTTTTCGTTTATCGACCTGTGTAAGCCGAATTTCCTATTGTGGACAATACCTTCTAATTCAATTCAATAAATGCAGTGATGTAACAATGTGGCCCAGTGCAGTCAGTTCTTTGTAGTACCGTAAGAGACATAAATACAGTATTTTATTGCACAATTGCAGTTCAATCCAATGCATCTGGTTTGCAATGGAATCTACCTAAACTCCTACTTTATGAACATTTTCAAGAAGCCAATATAGTCAGGACAGGGGCCTGCACATAACTATTTAGAAAATTATCCATATTTTCAAGGGCCATGGGCTTAGAGCCTGCATGGATTTGTATTTTTTATTTACTGGTGGGTAGGTCACATTGCCACAGCAGCAACTACACCAGCCTACACATGGTCTATGTTATGTAACTTAATCCACTAGGCCCAATCTAGCCCAGGGCATGAGCCACAAAAATATTAGGCCAATCGAATAAATATAAATCAAGCAATCGAACAGAGATTCTTCTTTTGTTGGCTACTGACCCAGGGTTACTGACAATGTTAAGGCTTAATGTAGCCCTTGAATCTCAGTTAAGTGTTCACAACATGTCTTACAATAAGTATTTTCATTCACACTTGAGATTGGACAAGCAAGGGACTAGTAATATTATTATTTATATTATAGGCCAAGGCTCTCGACCCTAACAGTAACACTTATTATAATTAGGCCTAGCCTATGGCCAGTGGACTACAATTTTAACCCTCATGAAATGGGCTAATGTTCATATATTTTGAGCATCATTATTAAAATCACTTTAAAAACAATTACTCTTTGACTGCATCCGTGTCATTGTGCAAGTTATCACAGACGCCATTTTGTGCAACCTGTAATTTCGGCAGTCAGAGTGAAAATACATAGCAAATTCTAAGTCGAATAGCATTTTCGTACATACCCGTACACTATCCTGTCGTTGTACACTGTGAACAATAGGTCGTCCTAAGCACATAACACGATGGAATTCTATCCGGAAATGTCCGGAAAGCGAGAAAATCCGCGAAAAACAGGGCAGTTTTTCGGTCGAAGTCAGTAAAATCTGAATCTTGAAAAACAAGGCTAACTCAGTGCATGTTTCGTACAACGATATCGGGTTTCTTTTAGACCAAAGATATAGCTTTTAGCGTTGGACTTAATCAGATTTTAATCTCGAAGCTGTCACCATGGCGCTAGAAAACAGAATTAAACATGCACTTGACGCACTTTGAACTTTAGTACATGCATATTCATAAGCTTATTTTTACACAACCAGTCGTTTTCTCCATTTGCGGCGGTTACAATGATGCAAGATCAAAGGAGCTCGCGCGGTCGCTTCGCACTGCCCGATGTAACATGATCGCTACTGATATTAGTCGCGAAACTCAGCGGGGTGGTTAAGGCGATGATTGATTGTTTTACGGACATTAGAGAGTGGGTTTTCTCCTTCTGTTTATAGCTCCATGGTTAGGCCAACCTGTAAATTGTAAATTCATCAAGAAATGTATGTGTTTTAGAGAAATCTAGCGGAATAATTCCAAACATTCTGACTGATTCTAGCATATTTAAACGTTTGAAAATAGTAACGTTTAGCATATCGGATGTTTACGTAATTTCGTCTAACTCCTAAGTGTTTCAGTTTCAGGGTAATGGCACATACAAGCCAACCCAATCGTTGGATAGATGTGTCTCGGCCCGAAATAGTTGGATAGAGACAAGTAATCAGACTGTAAATGATCCACACAATTTTTAAAACACTTAAAATTCTGAAAAGAATCTAAATTCACTTAATATTCTTAACCGTCAAGAGTTGCCTCTTAGTTTTGAAGCAGAGCCGACGGACCTGCTAGCCCGTACCAGTGTTTCGTTGTGAGCGCGATGTACTTATACGTTATCATCAAACACCTAAGGTGTAACATGTCGAGTTGCATCGGATCATGTGATAAATCATAACGCCCTTGGTATTACATTATATAAAAGTTTTGTTAGGCTCTATGTCATTTGAAGTGATGCGTTGTTAATAATATTACCTACTCTTTCAAACTTCTTTCACGACTATTTGCATGAACACAAGCGGCCATACTTCACAGTCATCCAGACAGGGTTATCCAAGACTACTGTACGTAAAATCTTCATCATGTTCTTCAAAGGCGCATTCGTTATTCTTCCAGTGGTATTAGCAGTCTTGGTTGCAAGAGAATGTTTCTCTTACCCATTACATGCTCAGTGCACAATTGAATGGTAAGGTTTGTCAGTCCTAACTTAAGCTAGCCAAGTTTAACGTAGACATAGTTTATTACGTCCTGTTTGCATCAAACAAAAGTCTTTAAATATGGGTTTCTTTACTATTCTGCTTATTGTGCAAGTAATCTGCCCTTCAAAGTTCAAGTTCTTAATCTTATGTACTCACACAGCTTAGGCTGGTATGGTTAGTCCCTGCAGCCCTTTACTTAAAGGCATTGAAGACTCGCCCCAAACCGCGTGTGGTCATCTGAACAAGTTAACTTTCCGTTGTTTGCAAGTGACGTTTTGTTCGTGTCGCTACAAAATGCAGACAGTACAGTAATGAAACGTGATACCTTGTTATCTTTAGCTGGACCTGAGATGTCCATCACTGTATTGTTTGTACACTGTGCTGTATGTATTGACCGCAGCTGTATGTACTGACTATACACTAGTGTCTAATTACCGATGGTAGCAAGCTGTGTGTGTGTATTTTTGCGATCGATGGTGGTGTTTAACACTTCTGTTACACCTCATTCGAAACTAGGTCAGATTACCTGCATTTGCACGAGTCTTCACACCCTTTAAGGGCCAAGGGGGCCCAGTCTTTATGCTGAAATATCATTGTTTGTTGGTACTGGTCTAGGCTAGTCAGTATGAAGAAGTTAAACTTCTCAAGTTTGAATTTTGATGATTTTTTAAATGGCAAAAGTGAGCCTCTCAATTTTTCAAAAGTCAAATTATTGTTAATATACTGTAGATTCCATCTAGGCTAAGCCTACTGTAGGCTGACTACAAATTGTCACCAGTATATCAAGTACGTCTATAGTCTCTTGTCTCCCTGGTTGAATTGTTCCACTTTTGTTATTAGAGGTACTTGAAAGAGCTCATCAAGAACTTTGGTCCTTATACAAAACATCTGACTTCAGTAATTTATTTTAACTCTCTTACAGTACTTCATGATTTCAATTTAAAAAGTAAAATAAGTAAGGGATGTAAAGTAGCCTTCTCAATTTCAAAATAATTTTGGAGAGACAAAGTTTGTAACAACTTTGTTGCTGTTAAATATCCCTTATAAATTAATGAAACAATCTAACGAGCTAACTTCGAGACTTGATCTGTTACAAGCACTTAATACATACATTTTGCACATTTCAATTGTCAATTTAATTTTTTATACAACTTCCCCTTCCCACACAACTCTGGTGAGTTGTGTCTATATGCCCAAGTTCCTCCCACATCACACTACGGTGCAACCTATGCAATTTCAATATCAACCGTTCCAAAATGTATTCATGCATGTATTTACATTTACTTGATGGGTCTAACTAATCACTGCAGCAATGCAATATATTGCTAAAAGAAAAGGAAGGCTTGCTTACTTTGGACCATATAGCATTTTGGTAAGCAAACTGTCCAAACTGTAAATGCAAAGATGTGTTGTAACTCTTGCACACAGAACCTATACATTATTTTCAGTTTTTTTACGAAATAACATCCATCAAAGCTTTTGCAAAATGTTGGCACTGAAACAGAGGGAGCAATTTATCCTACTTGTCTCTAATCCTATTTAGGAAATTTGGTGTCAGCTGCCAGAATGTGTCTGACAAACTGCAAGCACAAATCAAGAAGTGGAACGGAAAAGAAGGCTGTGCAAGTGGTGGAGAGCGATGCTTATATAAGGTAATGTTATATTATATGGTAGCATATATATATTAACAAAATTTTGTATTTCTTTAACTGAAATCGGGTTGTATCATATTTTAAGCAGTCTCGTTATTAAGAGACACCTGTGTTACAAATGTTGACGATGTTTCAACCTATCAATTACATTCATGCCATTTTTTTGACCTCTTCAAAGATCTGGAGCAAGCTCTTTTAAATCGGTTTGCAATATTGTCTTTTGCACATTTATACTGTGGTAGTGTTTCATGAATTCAGGATCCTGTGCTGAGGATGCACTGTTCAAATACCAAATAAAGCTCTGCAATTAACCCCACATTTGATTTCCTGTTATATAATTTATTATGTTGTCCTTCTTAAAGTATTAAAGTCAAAGAACTAGAACTAGAGCTTCTGATGAAACTGTTCGACAGTTTATTTGGTTGCTTAAACTCATATGAGACATTATTCCTTCAATGTGAGCAATTAAACACAGAGTCAGGGCTGCCATTTTGATCATAGTGAAATACTTATGCAGCATCCGTATTGCACCAAAAGTATTAATAACGTCAAAAACATTGCAATGGCAGTTTTGACGCTACAAATAATGGCAGATATCGTTTAGGAGCATTCCGTGAAGTAAATTAAAATCTCCCGGCCGTCGATGCTTCTGCTGCTGAATACCTGTTGCAATATTTTTGAAGATGAGTGATTCTCGTTATTTATTTATGAGACCACTTTTTGGGATATAATACCGGTCAATTACCTTTATCATCATTTAGTACGATTTCTATAAATCTGAACACACCAAAGGAGTCCCTGCTGCTTGGCAGTGATGTTAATGTGGTTTCGTATCGGCAGCCATTGTGAACCGCAGTTTGTCCTCCAGCGGCTCCAACTGTGGACTGCTACCGGATTGCTTAATCGTCATTGGACGACCAGTCAGTCATTAGTCCAGTGATTGAAAGACCGTCGATGTCATGGCAAGGATTTGCCTGTTAATATAGCATCACCTGGGTCACTTCTTTCACCACCATTTAGGAGCTTGGATGATGGTAGCTGTTTCACTTCTGTAAACAGGGCTTGTTCTGTGAACTGGAAGAGTTCATTTGTTCACCGTCTTTCTTATCCAGTAACTTTATCTCCGTGGAGTTACCATGGTCTTCTCTTTACACTTAGTATTACCTAGTATAGTACGGTCACGTGCGAACAGAGTTCGAGAAAGAGATATGACTCCTTGTTCAGGTGGATCAACTTGAAACCTCTCGTACTTTGGCTGCAGCATTATTGGCTAATGGGCACTCTCTTGGCTTGGTTGCATGGCGGGCGACCGGTTGCAGTGTACCATGTATGTTTCTGCTCCTGAGTTATTTGCATTATATCATACAACATATTGTTTCATTCCATCTCAACTGAGGTTACTTTATCTCCTTCTAGCTGACTGGTGTGACCAAAGAGCAGTTGACTGCGACCCACACTACCCCAAACAAGGGGTACATCGATGATCTGACCTTCAAGTTCACAGAGACAACAGGCGCTACATGCTCTGTGGAGGTAAGTTCTTTAAGACAGCCTGTGTTTGAATTATCAAGTACCCTGACTTTCTGAGATATCATCACAAAATGGTAATGGTTTGTTCACCATGTTTGTTTGTTGCCTTAGTGTCACAAAAGGACTGTTTATTATTAATTTGTATAAAATACTTTTGTGGAACCTTTTGTTTTGTTAGAAGTCAAAAAGCAACTGTTGATAAAACTGCTTGTTGAACTTGAAATCCCCCCCACCAACCCCCCCCCCCCAAAAAAAAATAAAAGAAAAGTCAGAATCTTCCTGCTGGGTTATAATTGTATGTTCTTATGTTCACATCTCTTTTTTTCTGGGTTTTTCTTCTGTGCTCTTTTGCTTTTGTCTGTTTGCTTTTGAAGAATATCCTAGTAGGTTCTAATGATTAGACCAACAAACTTTCACGCTCCTTTAAAAACCAAATTATGTCATTACATTGAATTTCATTATTTTGCACGGTAGTGGGTACATTAAATATTGTACAGTACCCGTGCTCGCATTGTAAATGTCACTCTCATGTGACATTTGCCGTTGTATAATTGTGTTATTGCTAAGCATCTATGTTCTGCAAGAATTAGAGCTTTTGTTGCTGAGAAGCTTTTCAGCCTGGCTTCTTGCTTCAAACCATAAACGGATGCGAACCAGCTGCAGTTATGTAATCTTCGAGGCCACTATTAATCCATGGAAATGGAAAAGTTACAAGTAACTGGACAGGGCCTTGAAACTAGGCAGAAAGGAACATACTGATATGTATGAAATTCAAATTGGTGGTATACGGTTGTATCTTGCCAGAATGTCTCACAGTCAGATATGTTCATTGGTGCGGTTTAAATTTCTCTCTATCTCTCTCTCTCTGTTTACATCAGGGCCACTCAACATCTGAAGTGATATATGCTATTCTGGACTACGGCACTAATTACTGCAACCTTGAAAACTTGATTACAGGTAAAGTGGAATAGCTTAATTCTCGGGAGAATGTAGCCGAGTAACGTATAGCAGAGAGAAATTGTATAAAGAAAATTGGGGAGATTTGCTAGATTGATGCAAATATGTGTAGTAGCTTTTACGCACAGAATCTTTGATGTCGGTTGCTTCATTGAACAGCACTAAGTGCTACCAAGGTGTTATGTCTAAATAATAAATCTATCTTTGTATGTATAGACTTGAGATACTGTACCAGATAATACCATCGTCATTTACATCTGTGGTTAAAAACTTTGTGTACTGTAGTGTAGCACCATCCAGGTATTACATAACCTGAAGTATGGATACCTGGGTACATTCCTGTGTATAAACTGTGTGAGAAGCAAATAAGATGTGAACGTGCAGTACCCAGAAATGAATACAAGTTGTATATATCTGGTCATCTTTAACAAATGGTATCATAGCTAGCTAACTTTGTGTGAATTCAGTTTATTTTTCTTGATAAAAGTCACCAAACTCAGTTACTCAGTTTATAGACAAATTTTGCCCATGGGTGGTGATATGTACACGTTTCTGTTACTTTTGGTGCTTCCACTCACAAAATAATTGTCGATGATGAGATAGCAAATATTGAAATGCAGCAGAATATGATATCTTCTTCTTCTCTTTTCTTTTTGTCTTGTACGTTTAGGGTCTCAACTGGATAACGTCACAGGCTATACTCAAAGCACCAGTGACAAAGTCTGCACCCAGTACTCTTCTGCTGATTGTGATAAATATTAGAAACCACTTGCCAGCTACTATGCAATGGATAAAAACAGAAGTGGGGTGAGGTGGGATACAGTGGGTGAGAAGGGGGATGATGAACAAGATTTCTTGCAGGTAAATGAATAATGATAAGGTAATACTGAATACACTCGTAGCACCATTGATAAAATATTTTCCTAGTACTCGTTAGCCGATAGTGCTAAATATTGACAGACTTGATAGTTGAACCAGGAATGGAATAGAAATGGGTCGAGGTAGGTTACAGCGGGTGGTGAGAAGTTAAGAAGTGGAGTGATGAATAATATTTTGCAGGTAATAATAAGGTTACTTAGGCCTACGTTACTCAGAGCACCAGTGATAGTATACTCACCCAGTTATCTTCAAATCATCGTAATAAATACTAGAGGACTTGCTACCTATACCAGGGATGAAACAGAAGTGGGATGAGGTGGGATACACTGGGTGAGAAGGGGTAAAGTAGGATGACAAGCAACATTTTGTGTGTATTAAATGAACAATGAGGTGAGATGATCATTTTTTGTTGCTAGGTGTTCTCAAATTGTGTACACTGAGAGGCCATTAGTGGCATAGAACAGACCAGCAAACCAGTTTCACTACTACAGAAATTGACAAGCTTACAAGTAGTTTAAAAAAGTGTGATTACGTTGTTTCCTTCTTCTTGATTTGTGGAATTTTTTCTTTTAAATTGAAATTGAGAAAATTATAGACCTTAATTGTGCCAACTATAAGTGAAAAAAACAAAACATGAAAAGTGTTTAAATGAGAGACATTTATTTATCTGGCTTTTTTGGAATATGTTAACAGTTTGTGAGAGGTGTGGGCAGGCACGGGGCAATACCGATAAGCTTGAAAACTGTATTTGGAATGGGTTGTTACTTGGTGTTATCACGGTTCAGTCTTATAATATCTGCACATAATTGGATACCCCTTAACCCAACTGACAGAGATAAAGTATTAGTTGGAAATTAATGTAACTATATTATTAAAGTTTTGAAGTTTTCATCATTTCTGGTTTCAATATCAAATTCGGTGGACATAAAGTAGCAGATTAAATCTTATTTGGTAATTTATCTTACCCTTGAATTGTGGAGTATGTCACCATTTTACTGCCACCCTCAAAGGAGTTAACATCACAGAGACATTTTAATGTTTAGCTGGATGTGTCTCTATGTGTGTCTCAACCCTATGTGTGTCTCTATGTGTCTCTATGTCTGGGAATAAATTAGGAGAGTCAGAACCTCTAGGTGTGTACTTTTAAAATGGTTTTGGCAATGTTTAGTATACCATGGTTGTGGGTAAAACCGTGACATTTTAACTGCTCCTGTCTGTTCCATTTCTGTATAGGTTGAGTAAAGGCGGTAACATATTCGTCTCGTAGGTGAATACTGAAAATGATTAAGAAAATGCCAAGAGTTTTGTTAGATTTATATAGAATATATAATCATTCTCTTTTAATTTCATTTTTTGATATCATGTTAATGTAATGGTTTTTTTTTTTTTTTTCTAGCAAATTGACAAATATCAATTCTTTCGGTGTCTTTCAATAATTGTTTTTGTGATGGTAAGCAATATTTTGCAAGGGATGATTTTTGAGAAAATAAAATTTATGCAAAAAGTGAATTAAGTTTTGTTTCTTTTCCTCTCTGGGTGTGACAGCATTTTACATATTTATCTCGCAAATTGTTATACAAGTCAAGACAAGTTATTCTTCAAATATGAGTTTTAACTGACATAAGCAGCCTGCCTCTCTTGTTAAGAAATAAGAGGCACCAATTCCTTCTCCCCACCATGACCCATCTTCCACCACTTACACATTTGAGTTGTCATAAAATGAAGAAATATTTCATTGGACTTTGAGAAAAAGAAGAAATGAGAGCAATTTTCGTGTGGTGAATATTCTTTCTGCATTTGTGTTGTCTAAGTTGCATTCAAATGCAATTGGGGGAGGCTCCATTGTGTGTTCGATACTTCAAAGATATATTATTAAACTAAACTGTAGACGTACGCAGATTCAAACAAACTTTCACCAGAATTTTCGTATGAAGGATTCTCCAGAAATCAAAATTTTCCTTGAAGGTTATTGTATCCGTCATTTGTGGTTAATATCAACTTTGAGAGCAGAATCCTCACAATAAAAACAGAAAGAATACAGAGCAGACAAAAGATATATCAAGTACACAAAACAGAACAAAGAAGGTACTAGAACAAATATTGGAAATGAATATTTATTGACATTGAAACCATCATATCTGTTTTTATTGCTTTTCGTACTTTTTACAACGTACATGCAAGTAGACATAATAGAAAGAATGTGTGAAACGCCAACCTGGCCAAAATCGATAAACGATTTTATATATATATTAATATTTAATATATATATATTTATATATATATATATTTATTTAATATATATATATATATATATATATATATATTGAATATATATATATTGGATATATATATATATATGTATATATATATAGGCTATATATATATATATATATATATATATATATATATATATGTTAACTGTGTTCTGATAACTGTAAAGGGATACCTCATCATCAAGTGAGCCTTCCTATTAACGGAAGCTATAATTTATTCTAGTAGTTATTTATTTACCGATGACAATAACTGGTAATTTGAAACCATGGGAAGTCCAATGGGCTCACTGTGAAATGAGAAGAGAGTGCAAAAAATATTGATTCAATGTGCCATCGAGTCAATATAACTCAGTTTTAGCTCCAAAACGTGTTCACACGTATAGGCCTACAATTATCAGCAGAACCTTGCGTCCAGACCTTTTTTTTTAAAGGTGTGAAATAAGATAATGATTTATTAATTGCGTGCGACGTGTAGTAGTATTAGTAGTATACTGTCAATAGTAGTAGTCGTAGTAGTAGTATCATTTGCAGTTATGTCAGTAGTAGTATCATTTCCAGTTTATGTCTTGTTATAATCCTTGGTTTGTTTTATTCATCTCCATTTCTATCAACATTTTTGTGTATGGTTTGACGTCCCTCATAAGATTTTCACATAGCGTTTTCCGTTGTTTGATAACTTCTTTCTTTGGGCTGAGATGAAATTGGTAACAGCCATCCGAGACTGACTTTCGGAGTTTCTTGAAATACTCCAAGTCTTCTTGAAAAGTTGGTCCATAGCTATCAATTCGCTTCCAAAGCGTCACGTTAAAGTGACTGTGCAGCGCACTGTCTAAATAATTCCAATTTAATATCACTTCACGTTGCTTGTCAGTTAAGCCTACTTCAGAGTGCGGTCGTTTTTGCTTTTTAGACATGTAAAGAATATCTTCAAACGTCCAGCACATTATTTTCTTCAAAAGTAACAGTGACTCGTCTAAATGTTCCTGTATTAACACCAAGTCAAACTGGCGATCAACTAGTTTGACAAAATCGTTCGTGTAGTTCGATGAAAATCGTCTAAACCGGTTACCAAAGGAACCACCAAGGTCGAAATACTGTCCGTTATAAACACATTTACAAACATAGTATTCACACTCTTGGAGTCTGGGTAGAAGTTTCTCTAAATTCGAAGAAACATTGCCTTCTTTGAATTTCAAGAATTTAAGAACATTGAAATACATTGCAGCTGAATAGAAATGTGTGACTGGATTTCTCAGTATCGTGATGAACTTTGACTCCGGCCGCATCACTTTTGATATATCCCATTTGGAAAATGGTACGTGGTTGAACAAAATGTGAAATCCCTGACCGTCGGTGCTTTTTGGTGAAAGTAACATGGTGGGTCGAAACTTGCTAGTACCCATGATTATTTGTCCAGGCTTTGGTAAAGCAAATGATAAGTTTCTCTCGTACCCAAATCGTCCAAAGATACTACCAACGGTGGAACTAGCAGTTTTGTGGGTCTTTGCAAATACCAAGGACTGAATTGGACTGCATTCCTGCAGGGCCAATGGGGAACTTTCTATCCTTCTCTCTGTGTTGCCATGGTCACTGTTAAGAAGTAAATGTGCATGAACCAAATATGGAATATAAAGTAGTAAGCGTGAAGTAAACTTCAACGTCATACTGAATGCATCAATATGTACCAGTCACTATATTTATAAATGGAGGGCAGGGAAGGATCCAGGGTTTTAAAACGGAGAAGGTATGATTCTGAAGTTGTTGAATCCACATGTAATGTATACTGGGAAGGGGGTCTAGGATTCCCCTTCCTCCATATCAAAGTGAAACTTAAAACCTACAATGGTGCCTTGTTTGATACATAGGCCTATGCATAGACTAGAATAGCTAGGTCTGTAATTAGGTCTACACGGTTCTGCTTACACATTTGTTTGTGGAAGCTGTATCCATGTTTTTAGGTTTTTAGGTTGACGTTATAGAATTCATGTTGTGACATAAACTACAACTTATCATATATATATATATATATATATATATATATATATATATATATATATATATATATGTATATATATATATATATATACATATATATATATATATATATACATATATATATATATATATATATATAAATATATATATATATATATAAACATATATATATATATATATTTATATGAATATATAAAGCTACCTACATTCTTACTATCAAGTTTAATAAAAATAGATAACTGGTAATCGGTGAATGAAATCTGGAAATATTTGTCATATTTCTTTCATGTTAAAATTATACTTATCAATTGCGAACTGCATAGGCTATATTTACTTTTTTTTTTAATTGTTATAGAATGTCAATTATATAGTTCATTTACATTGTTCAATTTCCGACCTAATTTATGCAGGAAATATACCATTTGCATTTCCACGTCAAATTTGACATTTCCATATACCTTCGTAAAAATATGCTAACACACGCGGGCGCAGCTTGCCAACGCGTAAGCCCGTACAAACACAAAAAGTACTTTCATAAATAGGCCTAATATGGAGAAATTTGTACTCACCTAATGACAGAAACATTGGTTTGCCTTTCCTTGTATGCAATGACTGACTGTTCAGGCCAAGTTTTCCAACACAACGCATAATACAATGACATGAAAACAATAACCAAAAGCACAAAATAACTTGCCTGAATGAATTTAGCAACATGTGATAGTTTGAGGGCCATTATTCAAACAGAACACTGATTTGACATCAATAAACGCATTGATTTTATATTTTGCTAGGTGTCGATTTCAGCTCTCAGACTCTATGAATATTCATATTTCGGTTAAGAACAACTCGTAAAACTATAGTCATACCAAACAGTTTATCTTCACGATGACATAAATCATCGAATTTGGTGATTTGACTGTGTGTGTCTTCTACTTCTCACCTTCTATCATGTAAAATAGGTAATACGGGGGTACAAGGGGGGGGGGGCGGAAACTGAAGTTGTCCATGTAAACTTTTTCATAAAAAGTTACCCAGGAAAGAACCTGGGCACGTAAACCAAACTACCGAAAGATTGATTCGCTCTCAACCCCAGTCCACTCGCATCGAGACAAATCCATGCATTGTTACATAAATTTGGCCTAAAAGTCTAGCAGATTTCGTTTTGCTCAGTTGCTACTTTTTGTTGTTGTACTAAGCCTTGTATTGAGCTCGGGTTATGCATTTTCTTACTTTGATTTCCCCGTCTCAAGCTCCAGAGAAACAACATCGTTTTGCGCCCTTCCGTCGTTTGTTTGTAGTGCAGCCGTAATTCAAAAACAAAAAGAACCCGCTTCCTGCGTGCACGAGCGTCGACCGACATCAAAAACAACAACAACCGTTTATTACATTGATGACTGTATAAATTCAAATGACGACCACGTGATTTGATGTAATGATGTTATACTTATGTGAAACAACAACAACATAAATGTCTACAACGGCTACATAAAATATACATTAGTATTATCAGTATGACAAATGTCATTTGTTTCTGTTACGTCATCGTTAACTATTTTAATGAAGTTTAAACCGCATATTATAACCAGGGAGTTGTTATGAAAACTCCGTGTTATAACAACATGAACATGCACATGAGAAGCCTACGTAAATTACACTGATAACAAGCTGACAAGAGATGGCGCTATTTCACTTAACGTAATAAAGACATACATCGACGTAGTAGATCGCTACGACAATAGCTTTTCAAATTCAAACAACAACTCTTCCTCCAATGACATAAGTTCATGTGCCAACGTAATATCATGCAACGAAGTGATGGCGCGCTTCTATACCTTTTGGCAGAGCCTTATATGCCTTTTGGGCCAGAGCAGTCTCGGTATTCGGTTCTGATTTGGGCAAGCTGGAGTTATTGTTTCAAGCCCATGCACCGAATCATCGTTTGAATAATCAACACGGAATTGGAGTAAAATACACACTGTGGAAAATGGAAGCAACTCTTCGAGAATTAGGATATGGGGAAGATGTTATTCTTAAGTTAGAACTAGAAGGAGTGAGTTTTGCTGTTATGTGAGCCTGAATAATACATATTTTTTGATGACACAAATGCAAATATTGATCAGTATCAACATTTACAAAAAGCACTTATAGAAGAAAACTGGATGTATAATAACTACATGATTGTGCTAAGAGAAGTAAGAATAACGGGTGCGTGCGGCAGAGCGCATTTTCTTCAGAAAGTGCAAAAAAGCGCTATAAAATGTTATTAAATATTTTGCATTAACATCAGCCAATTAAAACGACTGAATGTGAAATAAAACTCTTATTTAAGCTTACACTGGCGGTTAAACTTAACAATTTACCAATATAACCTAAATTGAGACCTATTATTATAGCTAATGAGCCTGAGTTTGTTGTGTTTTTCTCCCTATAATGAAAATATATACATCTTATACGAGCGGGCGAGGGAACGCGCGGGCGAGGGAACGCGCCGGGCGAGGGAACGAGCGGTTGAAGGCACGAGCCCCCCCCCGCCCCGCCCCACCCCCGCATGCAAAAACAAATTTATGCTGAGCTCATGGTGATGGTGATGCTGTGCATGTGTATGTATGGAGATTGGTTATAAAAGAATATATCAAACCTTAACATTAAGTTTCAGGGAGCTAGTACTTGGTAGGTCGATCTCCCCCATATCCCAATAAAAGAACCCCATCGTTTTTGGTGAAGGTCAAACTTCATTTGGGGTCAGTGTAGTATAGTTGCCAGTAGGCTGCATAATGCAGTACTGAAAAAAGGACGATTTAAACCAAAAATATTTGGTATCGGTTAGTGTTTTGTTATAATGGAATACATAATTGCGATATAATAAACCAAAAAGGTCGATCTGAACAGGTGGTAACCACAGGAACGCAGAACTTGTGAACGTGTGAGCTTATGCAATTTTTTTACATGTGTTTTCTCACCTCGGGCAGCGATCAGATTCTTGTTAATACATTGCTTGTTATGAACCAAGTGTCTTTTTTTTGATTACTTGTGTTTCATCTCTGCAAGAGAAACAACCACGAACTGTTGGACAAGCAAATAAATACTGACCTATAAAACATATAAACGATCAAACCCTTGACCTTTCATTGTTGGCCCCCTGTTTACATGTTTTTACAATTTCAAACACATTGGCACCTACACACAGGAATCGAATACAGTATTATTTTGATGGGAAGCGTTGTTTCTTCATTGCAGATAAAAACGCATCTATCCCTCAAGAGAAAAGTGATTTTTAATAACTTAAGGGGAAATGTGCTGTAGTACTTGGGGGGGGGGGGGGGGGTTAATACAATTTAAGGGTGAAATATAACACTTCCCATAAAGAGAGATTTAGTAATTGAAAAACGTTAGGGTGAAACGTTTTTACCCATGCAAAACTTATATCTCTGATCAACTGTCTACCATTGAAATAACCACAGCAGCATTTTGCGGAATAATCTAAAATATACTGCAGGGATGTTCCTACATATAAACGATGCGTAAGAAGAATATATCGCCATATATATGTATATATATATATATATATATATATATATATATATATATATATATATATATATATATGTATATATATGTATATATATATATATGCGTAGGAAGAATATATCGCCATATATATATATATGTATATATATATATAAATATGTATATATATATATATATATATATAGATATATATATATATATATAGATATATATATATAGATATATATATATATATACATAAATATATAGAGGAAATAAGCTTTTGGTAACACCGTGTTAATACGGCTGGCAATACATTGTATTACAATGTATTACTTAGTCTCCAATGACTCAATACATTGCTGGGTTTATTATGCACCTTTAGTATAATAGAGAATACACCAAACCTTTGTGTCGCTACCGTTTTTACAGCTGCAGAAAATATTTCGTCATATGTCATTGGTCCTTCTAAGAGTTCCGTTTTGCTAGCAGATATATTGTTGGTGTTCTGCTGTAAGATTTTAGATTTATCCTCCACGACTGTACCTTACAAAACCTTACAATATATTTTCATATCGAGGGAGAGGGGGGGGGGGGGGCTGGAGAAACATATGCATGATAAAGAAGGCAGTTCCTCCTTAAAAGGAAGAAACTCATTGATAATCAACAACTCTTTTCCATTGGGACTGCATTAAAAAAGTATTCTGAAACTTGCAAATGAAATAACCTCAAGGAGGACTTCTATACCATTTAAAAACATCCTACCTATAAATCGGTCGTTCAGATATGAATACTTGCCGAACGATACACCACCAATCAAAATCATTTATAAGAATCATTTTATTTGGAATCAGAAAGTTCTTGCAAAGTTGGGTCTCTGGCATTTCGAAAGAGAGAAAGAGAAAAAAAACTCAGCCGATTTGCTGATTGATTTTCACACTTCAGTATATAGACGTACACACGCATTGTAAGCCTATTGACAGGCTTTTTGTTCCCCGTAAAAAAATACTTTTAATGCTTGGATGAACTTGGCTATTCCCTATTTATATGAAGGCCATTTTACTATTTTATTGAAAATAAATTTAGAAGTCATGCTTGTCGTACTTTAGATCTTTACATGTGGTGTACATAGCGTGTGATTTTTAATTGTGCGTAAAATCCTTATTTCAAGTAGAGACACTGCAAAAGAAAGGCGTCTTCCCGAAGACGTTTGCCAAAACGCGTCGTCGGATTTCCTTCAAAATGGATTCTCTTCTACGGAAACAGAATTTATTATTACAACTCTTGACTTTCCTTACAACTATTTTGACGATAACAGCCCAAGGTGAGATATATTTCACAATATTCTGGGTGTCTAATGTAAACAGAGTGATCTTCATCGCTTCATAGAAAGAGGTGTTCTTTTTTTGTTCCAGCGGCAAATAATTCAATATATTTTCGGTGCTATATGGAAAGAACTAAATTCATGATGTGAGTCGTATCTAAGAGCGTATATATAACAATAATCTAACTGTACATCGTACCATTGTAATCTTCTTGCAGAATCGTTTGTTAAAAATGTATAATTTGCCCTTATACGGGACTATTGTCAGTATATATAGGCCTAGCTCTATAGCTATATATGTGTCTTGAAAGGGTGTAAAAACTGAATTGGGTAATCGATATTAATACTACACACATAATCCTGCAGACTTAACGCTGTACAGAATTGTGAAACTTGGTTAGTACAGGCAAAATAGTGTTTCAACCAAAGGGAGGGTGAATGTATTGAGTGAGCATGGGGGGGGGGGGTGGTGAGTATAATGACGTAAAAAAAATCGATAATGGGGCAGAATGACTCCTCTAATGCATATCCATAATCATGTATAGCCTACATATGCTTGGTGATAATTTTTTTAAATATATATATATATATATGTATATATATATATATTTATATAGATACATATATATATACTTAAAAAAATCTTCATATCATTCTGACTAAGACGTGTAATATGCACCCATTTTTTGACACCCATTCATTACGGCCGGGTTAACACATAGACAAGAAAGAATAGGGCCGTTGATTTTCTTTATATATACTAAAAAATGTAATGTATATCTTTATATCGAACTGAGTGACATTGTATAATATGTTTGCACTGAAATAATGAGTCATTCCGACTAATCCAGAAACCAATCTTTTCGCCACCAATTGTAAATATAATGACTAAGTGATTTCAGTGGCTAAACCGAGCACACGTGCTTACACTCGCTAATGTAAAAAATAATCATTTGACTATTGTAAAAATCAATTCCGTCTACACAAATGACGACAAACACTTCCAGACTTTATGCTCTCATTTATTCATAAAGTTGATATATTTATGTTAGGAAATATCGAACTAGGTTAGTCTACTGGACAGGAAAAACCATACACGATGTTCACTGTACTCATGTACTCTCAACTATACGGTATTGTCTCCTTACTCTTTGAGGGCTCCTCTGGAAAGCAGTGCTTCTGCACTGAGCAGGACTATCCTCATTAAAGATGACAATACTTATTATCATAATGATAATAATAATAATCATAAATGATGATAAAAAAAAAAATAATAATTATAATAACTTTGGAACAGTGACCACGTGATCACGGCGGTTGTGTGTCCATAATACATTGTCATGATACCCATGACCGATAGGCAAGCGAACATATCCTACCAATGCATGATCTTAACGAAATGGTGGAGAATGATCATATTGCCGACAGGCGACAGCCGTATAACATTAAGCTCCAATTCGCACCGACGATAACCCGACAAATTTATATTGAGCATGTGCACTGGAATTTATTTTGAAGTGGCTTGATAGGCGAGCAACTGATCAAACCTCGCATATAACTGTCTCTATATAGAGATGGGATATAGTTTAAATGGTAATGGCTGTATGGTGATACATCTAACAATTTGAACAGCGTATACACGGGGTTGTATACCTTACAGAGACAATTATTGGATTCAGATTAAGTGTAAATATGACGTCATTATAAACGTCACATAAGGAGCAGCGGGTCATTTTAAGGGATGATGCTCTTGGCCGTTTATTGGGTCTAATTTTCGTCTATTTCTGGTATAATTTTTTTTTATCAATCAATCAATAACAAGCCAAGAATGATGAGCGAAAAAAAATCTGTTTTTGCCCATACTGTATAAGAACTATAAATGCGTGGAAAATGATTTAGTCAAGTCGGAGGACATGGCGTCTCGAAATACAGAGAGGCTCTGGTTGACATGAACATGCAAATTGTGGTGAAGTATTCAAATCGAAGTAAGCTTGCACAAACACAATTTCAAATACACTGTAAGCACAAAACCAAACAAAAAGCAGAGCTTAGTTTAGAAAATTCATATGCAGGTTCATTACAACAGCTTAACACTAGAATTAGTTATATGTTAACCAAGTTGGAATACAAAGCCTGTTCTCAACAAGGTACTATGCATGTACAACAATGGTTAAACTTGAACGATTATTTACTGTAGAGACACGGCTGACAATCAAAGGGTGTTTTGATTTGCCAATGACCTGAAATAGCATGACCCTATGTATAGCTTCTTGAATAAGTTCACTCATGCGTTTAGCCTTGTTCTGCTGTCTGGGTTACCGCCATTATTGAACAAATTTTATAAATTGTACGTTTGTTTGGTGCCTTTTTCTTGTTGAAGCTGCCGTTGCATACCTATATGTATGTTAGTGTGTATGTATATATATATATATAAGCTTGTGTTCCTATTTCATTATGAAACGTAATGAGAAGACAGAAATGAATTACGGCTCGAAAGGATGTTGCTCTTCAAATTACAACTCTCAAATAACTGCTTCTTACGATCAATGTCATTATTGCTACATTCCGGTACAAAATGCAAATAGCGAATTTCCTCCTGGACGATATGTGATATATACCAACGAATAGAGTCTACACTAGCATAGAGTCACCACTCTCCCCCCCCCCCCCCGACCCATTCCAATCCTCCTGGCGCCCTCCATGATATAATACTCGGTAGGATAGTAGTTGCACTGGCTTTTCAACTAGACATTTTGATGACATCGGAGACATTTATGTGTAAATAATATAATTATAAAAGTTCAGTTCAATTATATACATCTTCAGCCAATTTAGCCTTGTGAACGTTGCCTGCCGATATATTTATCCTTTTTACTTTCTTACAGCGTATAGGTTATACATATATATTTTTTTTCAATACACGGTGGCCTTAAGGGGACAGTCTACGTCAATAAAGTGGTTCAATCAAATATTTACTCAAAAAGTGGAAGTAAACTTTGCAGTAGTATAGAGACTGTACATACATATAAAGGTGTTTCTGTGTGCTACTCTCTCTTCGATTAAAAGAGATAAGAGATTCAAATGGCCTACGTTACTATATGTTGCCTGTGCAGTTTGAACTACAACACATCATACCTTCTGTATCACATTAGCATTTGTTAAGGCGTATCGGCCAAAGTTTCTTTACTAAATGCGCTGGGTCGATCCACACTGTTCATCACGATTTGAGCCATTCGTTTATGGCAAGCCATGTGGGACAAACACTGCATAATATAGCCGCGTATTAATTGGAATTTATACGCGTATTAATTGGAATATATACGCGTATATATTATTAGCCAATCATATGGCTTAAATATATCCGCGTATTAATTCGAATATATACACGTATTAATTCGAATATATACACGTATTAATTCGAATATATACACGTATTAATTCGAATATATACACGTATTAAATAAAATACATATGGGGATTAAATCCAATATATGCACGGATTAATTAGAATAGACACGAAAAAACATTTCCGCTCTTGCTGTGTACATATACCAACGATAAATGTTTTGGCGGGCTCGCGAGATCGCTTCAAAAAGCGAAACTTTACACATGTAGGCTACAACACATGTATATTCGAATTAATACGCTTATATATTCGAATTAATACGCGGATATATTATGCAGTGTTTGTCCCACATGGCTTGCCATATTCGTTTTGCGTGATTGAGCCTGTGTGTCATTCGTTCCTCTAGTGATCGCTTCGGCCTCTGTGAAGCGCAAGCGTTTATGTAGAATGGGGAGGAAAATATAACAGCCGTAGCATCAAGTTCCTATTTTAATGTAGGGCCCATGGGGATAGGAGACTCGTTCGCGTCGGTGCTGGGCAGACTCAGCCTCTTTATTAGCAGGAGAGAGGCAGCTTTTCCTCTTGGGGACGGGGTTGATGGGGGTTGTGGAGAAGGGGTCGGAGACGAGAAAGGAGTGGAATACGGTTTACAAAGAGATAAAGTATTCAAATGATAATAATAATAATAATAATAATAATAATAATAATAATAATAATAATAATAATAATAATAATAATAATAATAATAATAATAATAATAATATTATATAATAATAATAATAATAATAATAATTATAATAATTATAAAAGTGAAAAAAGGGGGCATGCACCGTGCAACGTTGTCTTAAAACGTATCTCAAAACCGGAAGTATACGCTGCACCCGTCATCACGGTACAGAAATAAAAACACTCACTCTATACAGAGATTTGAAATTGCAGCAAAATTGTTGCTTTAATTAACACGTTTCTCAGACTTCTTATTTACATTTTCTTGCAATATTACCAATCGGAAAATTTGGCCATAAAGATGATGGAGGTATAACATTTTGTAACATTCTGTTACGTTGGGGTGTGCTCCGGCTCAATTAGTTTGGGCCCCGTTATTAAATAGGTACAATGAACAACAGATAAAGAGAAACTCCAGACATAGATGTAATTGTAGAATATGAGCTTTATTGCCGGAGTGTATCAGGCTGAACTACACTCTCTGAAGTCTGGAATCTTAGTCTTTTACATATTAAAAAAACTACAGTATTTAAGTCATTACAACTTCCTGTGAGGGGCGATAACCTCTCTGTGACATAAACTCTTGGCCCCTACTTATAATTACTAAGGCACATAGGAGAGTGCTATGACTAACCATATTTGTAATACACCTGAGATGCAACAGGTTGTCATCTGTGGTTCAGCATGAATAGTTCATGGACTTAATACAAAGGGGGCTTCTACGAATATGATGTGGGTGTAGGGGTGAATAAGTCATGAACAGGAAGAAAGCAGTTACTCTTAAGACAAAGAGGCATGGAAGCAAATGCTTAAAGTAATATGATGGGAATATAACTACATACTGCATTACAATTCTCTAAATTACTATTCCACCGGCGACCAGATATACTGCCGTTCTCGGGTCCCAGAAAATCCAACCCGACCAAATACAGAAAGCCAAAACAGTAGACATAAATAACAACGTAACCCACCATTCATTAGTCGTTCAAATGACAAAATGCACCCTAATTGTTCAATAAATCCTAAATACCAATAAAAGTTCAGGTGACGTTTTCCATGGCAAATATTTCCCATAACAACTTTGTTTCCTTTTGTAAACTGGAATTATAATTCCCACGCATATTTGTTAAACTTTTGTCAAAAGCCCAAAAAATGCAAAAAAAAAAAAAATCATTAAATAATACCTCATCAGCTGCGGTGTCACCGTGTGCCGTTGAATGTACGTACGTCATTAGTTTCCGACCCATTCAAATCTCTCAATTAAAGTGATAACAATTTATCGTTCAACCTTTTTTGTTCATTTACCTGTTATTATTATTATTATTATTATTTTTGTTATAGTTTGTCGTGGGTTGATTCACCTGAATACCATACAAGTTCAAGACTTCTTTTTTTTTAATTCAAATCACACAACTACCACTTTTCCAACAAGTTTATAACGAATATTTATGAGGTTATTGTGGATAATTACTCGCAAACATATGTAAACCACAAGTCACTTTCGGTTATGCGCACGAAATTTATTACAATGTAATCATTGCGTAATTTTGTTTAAAAATTTCAACACTGAACTGGAGCCCTTCGGAGTGAAACTATGATTTCTTCATGTGAGCCTACATAGCTCATATGCAACCATGGCTTATTTCGTATGTTAAAGGACAGATGTCCAAACTGTCATTCTTTCCTGTTGCGCTATAAACACGGGATGGGGAGATGGGGTGGGGGGAGGGAGGTGTAGAACAAGAGGAAAAGGGGACACCCTTTCCATTTTGGCGAGGCCTTTTGTTATTGAAACAGTGCCTTTTTCTTTGGCATATTAAATGAAAAGAAATACAATTAATTGTAATTACGAATTTTCCAGTAGATGAAAAATGTAAAAGGAAAGTGTAATAAAATGTGTCCTTTCTTAATGAAAGCAAACTGCATTCAAGTTCCAGAAATATTGGCCAATGAATGCACGGAGGGATCTACATCAATTTCATATTTTTGGGGAAAATTTTGAGGTAACTATTAGTTTGACTCCCTAGTACTTCATACCACCGTGCCCTTATAAGAAACCCCCTCATCACCCCTGGACAAAGTACCATCTGACGCCGCCCCTGTTTAACAACTTAAATTGAACTTCAATTATGATGTAATGGATCCACATATGTTTGTTCTGCACGGACGGGGCTAAATACCATTTTTCCAATATAAGTTTAGATGAATGGTTTTGGCTATATATTGTTTGCTTGAATAAAAAACCCTCAAGCGAGATCTCATAGAACCGGATTTAGTGAACCTGTAGTGAACCTTGCTCTGGAGATCTGGTGACCCTTCCATTTAAAAAAGTGTCAAAGAACGGTTACCACAAAATTAATAACGTATTTATACCAATAGCAAGCATGCCATGCGTGTCTGAGGCCTGCACCGATCGAACTGGGGAAAATTTACAGAAATGCCAAAAAGATAATATTTGTATGAGCGATTATAGAGCTCCATTGTGGATATGATAGGCTATATATATATATATATATTTATATATATATAAATATATATATATATATTGATTTTTTTTTGTGGCATTTTTTGGGCTTTTGACAAAAGTTTAACAAATATATATCTATCTATCTATCTATCTATCTATCTATCTATCTATCTATCTATCTATCTATCTATCTATCTATCTATCTATCTATCTATCTATCTATCTATCTATCTATCTATCTATCTATCTATCTATCTATCTATCTATCTATCTATCTATCTATCTATCTATCTATCTATCTATCTATCTATCTATCTATCTATCTATCTATCTATCTATCTATCTATCTATCTATCTATCTATCTATCTATCTATCTATCTATCTATCTATCTATCTATCTATCTATCTATCTATCTATCTATCTATCTATCTATCTATCTATCTATCTATCTATCTATCTATCTATCTATCTATCTATCTATCTATCTATCTATCTATCTATCTATCTATCTATCTATCTATCTATCTATCTATCTATCTATCTATCTATCTATCTATCTATCTATCTATCTATCTATCTATCTATCTATCTATCTATCTATCTATCTATCTATCTATCTATCTATCTATCTATCTATCTATCTATCTATCTATATATATATATATATATATTTGTTAAACTTTTGTCAAAAGACCAAAAAATGCAAAAAAAAAATCAGTAAATAATACCTTATCACTGCGGTGTCACCGTGTGCCGTTGAATGTACGTACGTCATTAGTTTCCGACCGTTTCAAATCTCTCCATTAAAGTGATAACAATATATCGTTCAACGTTTTTGTTCATTTACCTGTTTTTATTATTATAATTATTATTATTTTTTTTTTTAATTCAAATCACACAACTACCACTTTTCCAACAAGTTTATAACGAATATTGATGAGGTTATTGTGGATAATTACTCGCAAACTATGTAAACCACAAGTCAGTTTCGGTTATGCACGAAATTTATTACAATGTAATCATTGCGTAATTTTGTTTAAAAATTTCAACACTGAACTGGATGGAGCCCTTCGGAGTGAAACTATGATTTCTTCATGTGAGCCTACATAGCTCATATGCAACCATGGCCTCTTTCGTATGTTAAAGGATAGATGTCCAAACTGTCATTCTTTCCTGTTGCGCTATAAACACGGGGTGGGGAGGTGGGGTGGGGGGGGGAAGGGAGGTGTAGAACAAGAGGAAAAGGGGACACCCTTTCCATTTTGGCGAGACTTTTTTTATTGAAACAGTGCCTTTTCCTTTGGCATATTAAATGAAAAGAAATACAATTAATTGTAATTACGAATTTTCCAGTAGATGAAATATGTAAAAGGAAAGTGTAATAAAATGTGTCCTTTCTTAATGAAAGCAAACTGCATTCAAGTTCCAGAAATATTGGCCAATGAATGCACGGAGGGATCTACATCAATTTCATATTTTTGAGGAAAATTTTGAGGTAACTATTAGTTTGACTCCCCAGTGCTTCATACCACCGTGTCCTTATAAGAAACCCCCTCATCACCCCTGGACAAAGTACCATCTGACGCCGCCCCTGTTTAACAACTTAAATTGAACTTCAATTATGATGGAATGGATCCAGATGTTTGTTCTGCACGGACGGGGCTAAATACCATTCATCCAATATAAGTTTAGATGAATGGCTTTAGCTATATATGGTTTGCATGAATAAAAAACCCTCAAGCGAGATCTCATAGAACCGGATTTAGTGAACCATGCTCTGGAGATTTGGTGACCCTTCCATTTAAAACAATGTCAAAGTACGGTTACCACAAAATTAATGACGTATTTATACCAATAGCATGCATACCTGGCGTGTCTGAGGCCTGCACCGATCGAACTAGGGAAAACTTACAGAAATACCAAAAAGATAGTATTTGTATAGCGATTATAGAGCTCCATTGTGGATATGATAGGCTATATATATATATATATATATATATATATATATATATATATATATATATACATGTCTGATGGCGTGTGTTGGAAAGTTAAGAATATCCACAAGAAAAAAATGGAAAAAAATGATACTTTCATTTCCGACTTTATTACTTAAAACGTTAAATAGGTAACAAAATATTTCGAGCGTTTACACGGCTCTTCTTCAGTACAACTGAAGAAGAGCCGTGTAAACACATTCTTCTTACTCTAGTCGCCAACCGATGGTGGCGCTCCACTAGGATAGTGTCTAGAGTTCCTTTATAGTGAATGGAACTCTAATAGTGTCATGCATGCATGATGCCCTTTTGGGAAATGGCCCCACCCACTAAACATTTCTTAAAAAGGCCCTGCATGGATATATACGCACATCGAATCATCGCTACACATAACGTTTGTACGAAACATAATGTTTTCGATGTTCCTCAACTGCCCCTTATAGATTCTACCTTGGCTACGGCTCTGAAGTATATTTACTTTATTGTTTTTAATGTTTCTCATAAAGTGAAATGTGGCCGGATACCCAATAGTGCTTTTTATATGTATTTATGATACCATATGCATGTTGTAGACATCTCTATTACAAAATGAGTTTATTCTTATGTAACGTTTAAGAATGTTTCTGTTTTGGTTTAAGTTCGATCCCAAAAAATACGCACACAGCTTGCCACCTTCGGTAATTCGGAAAAGTTAACTTTCCATTGCTTGCAAATGACGTTTTCTTCTTGTCGCTACAAAATCAGACAGAAATGAAACGTGCTACCTTGTTATCTTTAATCTAGACCTGAGATGTCCACGCTGCTATGTACACTGTGTTGTGGGTATTGACCGTAGCTGTATGTATTGACTGTACACTATTGTCTAATTACCGACGGTAGCAAGCTGTGTGTGTATTTTCTGGTATCGATGGTAGTGTCTAACACTTCTGTTACACCTCATTCGAAACTAGGTCATATTACCGGCATGAGACATTCCTTTTTGGGCGAGTCTTCACACCCTTTAATAGTGGGTGTTCAGATCTTCCACAGGTGAACTGTGATTCTCATGTGTACAGTACGCTAGTGTGCTAGATCAATTGTGTAGCATGGTTGACTCATAACTGACGCCCTTAAGAATTTGATCAACGATATCTATCAAGGAAAAATCCAAATCATCCTACTGTAAAAAACATGTATGAGTTTTTCATAAGTTTAGTTCCTCAGAAATTTAATGATTTCAAAATATTTATCGCTCAGTGCCTACGCAACGTACAATAATTGAGCAGAATTTGACCACAAAATGTGTGGTGTTTCAAGTTCTTTTATACCCCGAAATTGACACGTTCGTCGATAAGAACTGTAAGTAAACATCCTTTGACTCTGGATGCTGTTTGCTTTGTTCTGAGCCAATAAGCTCAGACAGGTCAGGTCTAGAGAGTAGTGGTATCATGTTGAGGAAATTTTGTTGTTGGGTAGTAAGATTTCCAAACGCCAAAATTATGTGCAAAACTGGGGGAGGGTGTTTTAAGCTTGAAAAACCCCACAATTTTATCAGAATATACCTGAAATGAATTCAAACACATGAAATATGTAACTGTGCTTCGCTGCAAAAAGTTGATGTTGCTTGCTGTATTGTTGCTAGGTATATTTGAGGGTGCGTCAGTTACGAAGGTGCGTCAATTATGAAGCCTTTACTATACTGCTAAAAGTGTATTATTGGACTGACCTTTGGAGATAGTTCAAAGACCTGATAAAGTCTCATCATCGATACTCTGATATGAATTAAAATGGTTATTTGTCAATTCATGCAACCATAAGTGCTTTCAATAGAAGTTTCACCTTACGATGAGTTTTTCTTTTTGTTGTTTTACGTCCAGAACTTGTCTGTCCAAGAAGTTTCAATGTGGAAGTGCTACGGGGTACAGATGGTGCAACAGTCGATTACAACCCACCAACACCCGTCGGCAACTTTGCATCCCTCACGAATCCCCCACCACCCGGATCATTTTTTGGAGTTGGAGATACAACGTTAATTTACTCTTTCTCTGGCCCAGCAGGAATATCTGGATGTGAATTTACAATATCAGTTATAGAAGGTAAATGATTAAGAAGACTGGCTAATAGTGCTAACTTACGGTTTTTTTATTTTCTAGGTGAACTGTTAAATTGATACTTTTGCATAATCTGTGCTTTAAATCCTATCTAGTGTTGGAATGGCTTACAGGTGCTCTGTCCACCATTATGTAATTGCTAAAGACCATCGATATTACCACCAAATATTCTGAAATGGTCACATATGATAAATATTTTATGTACCTTCTAATGAAACACTCCTCATTGCTTGGTATTAAGTTTGATTACTCAAACCGTACTTGAAGAGGTTTTTGTTTAGCACGTTCAAATTTGAAAGGCAATATTGTGTCCTTTGAATACCTACAATCACATCAGATCAATTGAACAACATGCCAGTGCAAAACTAAATAGTGTAGTTTCAAGAGTAGAACAGTTGCACAAACAGCAGTTTAGAAAAAAAATTCTGGAAATTTTCTATAGGCCTACAGGTTTATACCATTTAGTACATTGTGTAATTAAGAGCAGTGAATTGGTTGTTTTAAGTATAGAGACCTCTTAATGAGATCAATGGGGTATTCACATTTATATGCTTGGATACGGTTTAGTCATACCTAGATAAAAAAGCCCTCCTTTTCATTCAAGACCACGGTGGGTAAAGATTACAAATTGTTTGACTCAAGATACAACTACCTAAGATTATGCATTCCTTCCAGAAAAGATGAGAGTGACAAGTCTTCATAAGGATCCAAACAATACGAAAGTGTCTGAGGCCCTGTTTATTTCTTATTTCATTGGTTCGCAATCCCAATGAACGGAGCCTTGGCAGCCGCCTCAACTACATGACTGGATGATGTTGGAATATGTTAATCTGTTTAAAATGGGCCCTTTTCAAATTATGAGGGTAGTGTTCCGATAGATATTCATACACCTCGTATGTAAAGTACACAGGCAGTGGCTTGATCACCATCTACACTGTACATTGGTACTATAGTCAGGCTTCGATAATTTGGGACTTTTACTATCAAAATAAATGCCTGTTGATTTGCCATATGCCAGTAGAACGAAAAATATCTACTGGCAATTTTGCCAGTAGATATTGAGAAACTAAACACATAGTAATTAAGTCGGTTACACTTGGTCAGTCAAAGAATCGGCATGATGTATGTACCTATTAAGTATAATATTATGGCTTGTCAGTTATTAGCAAAGTACTACTGGGCTGGTCTCAAAAGTCTGTACAGTAATAGACACGTGTATCATAGTTTAGGAAAAATGCTGATGAAAACTTGATTTTAAGCCAGTAGATTTTTTTCAACATTGGCAATTTTTTTTCCTTAACCAAGTGACTTAACTTGTGAAATTTTATACCTGCTACATATATATTTGTACTATGCTATACATGCACACTGTACTATTCATCCATTAACCCTTTAGATACAATATTATGACATACTTGTTTTTTGTTTCTTTTGTCTTGCTTTTTGTTTTATATTTAGTTTCACCATGCGATACAGATCCGTGTCGGAATGGCGGTTTATGTTTTGCTTCTTCGGTGACTGATTTTGTGTGTGTCTGCAGTGGCTGTTTTACTGGCCAAACTTGTGAAATAGGTAAGGAGAGCCACATTCGTACTTTGTCCCTTTAAGTTACTGTTCTGGAAACTATTGCTTGATTGATTGATTAATTTTATGGAATTCAAACAAGCTTTGAATGTAAATATAACGAGTGTCCATGAAAAAAGTAAAAATTGTATACAAGATATGAAGCGCCTGTCAAAATAGGAAAAGTAGACATCTGATGGTTAAGACATTTAGGCCCACAAGTCAACAAGCCTAAGATTATCCATGAAGATTGAGTCACAACCCATCAGTTTCCCACTACCCAGAATGCCTCGAAAACTAGCTTGTACTATTGTTTTGATGCTAAAAGAAATTACCTCACGTATCTTAGTGTGCAAGCTTAAAGAACTGTCTTTAAAGTCTTGACATAGGGAGAACCCCCTGCAACCCCCTAACAATAACAATTTTCATGACCCACTTCTAACTTGCTAAAAAGAGAAGACAAAGCTGTTATTCAGGGTATGAACGGGTGTGAACATATACTGTATTACTACTTTACTAGGTGCATTTGTTTCTCCGGATGCCGCATCGTTGTCACTAGTGAGTGAATTTGTGATTTCAGCCTCGACAACAAATGCTTTTGACAAACAACTACCATGCAGCAACAACAAAAAAAGGACAAATATTGAAAATTGTTAAAATGAAAGAAATCCATCCCACACCCTCCACCATGTGTTGAAGACCTCAATGGGGCTCGTTATGAAACACTGCACATGAATGAAAACTGACATTGTTTGAGCGGTGTTAGGCCTGCTGTTCCAACATGTGATGTTTACCTGTTAGTTCTGTCTATAAGAAACACAATAGTAGATTCAACAACATGGCTGGGATCTCTCTGATTGTTTTTTATTGTTCTCTTGAACGACTTTTAAGAAACACGCCACAAGTGTGCATGTTATATGCAATACCGTAGCTTAGCTAGTGTTTTCTTTTTTGGGGGTGGGAGGTTGTGGGTGATTAAAGTAGAAGTTGTCTACTTGTCTTCCTGTGATGAATTACCCAGACAATGTTCTACGAAAGAACTATGATTCTGGGAACAAAGAGCTTAATGAGGATTTCCACCAAAACCCTCCCCATTTTGTTTGCTCTCGATAGTTGCTACTCAATCCTGCAGCAATAATCCATGCTCTAACGGAGGAGTGTGCAGACCGTTCCAAGACAACTGCAATCGATTCTTCTGTGACTGTGCTCCCTGCTTCTTTGGAGAATTTTGTGAAAGAAGTAAGTACATTACATAACTTTATAAAGTTTTAAATTTTTGACAAAAGTATACAATTGTGGAACTCAAAATATTTATGTCTCTCAAATTGGATATATATGTTAAAATGTAAAAAACAAACAAAAAACGTATTAAAACTGCTACCCCTTTCAAGTTTCAAAGTGCCAGAATAATTTGAGCCTTAAAGCGATGACTTTAGGCACAAGATTGATTTTTATTATACTATAAACTGTTCGGAAAAAAAGTCAATGCTGTCAGTCCAGTCTATTTACACTTCAATTTTTGTATTTACCCTTTAAACAGCTGTGGTCATTTATGAAAGTGACTGGATTATATAGTCTAATACACAAACCATAATTGTCAGTTCCTCAGATGCAATGCAAGACTCAATGGGAGAAATTCTTTTATGGCCTCAAAATGACATGTTTTACAAAAGTGACTGGACTAGATAGTCTAATACACAGACCATTACTGTCAGTTCCTCAGATGCAATACAAAACTCAATGGGAGAAATCTTTCATTGTCTCAAATGACATGTTTCACAAGACCTGTATAGTACACATCTGTCAAGGTGTTGGTCATTTATGAAAGTGACTGGACTAGATAGTCTAATACACAGACCATTATTGTCAGTTCCTCAGATGCAATGCAAGACTCAATGGGAGAAGTCTTCCATGGCCTCAAATGACATGTTTTACAAGACCTGTAAAGTACACATCTGTCAAAAGGACCAATGATCTTGAATGTCATCCAAAAGTGCTCCGTCATTGATACAAAGTTAAAAGAACATGTTACGGTCGAGTTGTTAGTATTTATACAACAACTGCTTAACATTAGCATTTAGGTCTGCACTTAGGGGCCGCCGCCGCCGACGACGACGACATATCATCAGTTTCAGCAAGGAGCATTTCAGAGATTTGGCATATTTGATATCTTAAGAAAAAAAAGTTATAGAAACATTAGTAGCACATATTCTTTTTTCTATAGCATAGCAAGACAAAAACTCTGCCTTAAGAGTCATCATCCCAACCCTCTCCCTCACCTTGAATTATGTCTCATAACATTTGGCAAAAGACTGTACCCCCAATTTCCAGGTAGGACTCACCCACAGTAATCCATATCTAACATTCATCTTTAAAGTCTGTCGTCTTCATCTTAACATGCTGTCATATACTTTTCTCTCTGTCTAAGGTTTCTTTCATGTAGTGATAAGCACGGTATTTGAAAGGTGGGGGTCGGGAGATGTTGGGTCAAATTAAAAAATAACATCAGACTGAGATCTGATAGGAGCCAACCAAGGATTTTATAAAGGAGGGGGGGGGGGTGGCATTGGGATAACTGAAGCCGACACTCATTTATGGGGCCTGGGGTTTCTCCGTTAAAAAGGAACGACAAGTTTTAATGTCAAATTAAGACTATAGATTAAATCTATCAAAAGAAGCTTTAAATACAATTTTGTGCTAATACAACAAATTACCTATAGGTAATTTGTGAGAGTTAATAAAATATAATGGATGTGGGGGGGGGGGATGTGTGGGAGCTACACCCACAGCACTGGTCTAATTTTTCGCTAGCTGAATCAAGTGAAAGCCCAGACTACGCCATTTCTCTTGAACGACAATGAGAGTGAGGGGCATCGACCCCGGTCCACCCCTCCTCGATAACGAAGCATGCCAGTGTTTTGACGTGCCTTCTCTGAGATTTATTTGTTAACGTTTTTTTCTATACAGGGATAGATGCCTGTGACAATCACAATTGCCAGAATAGTGGCACTTGTGTAGCATCGCAGACCGGCTGTGAATCGTACACATGTGATTGCGTTGGATGTTTCACAGGAGAATTCTGTGAGGACGGTAAGAAAATTCCGCATTTAATACGTGCACCTTGTTCTTAAAATATATGGAAAGATCAATAAACGAATGATAAAAAGGCAAATGGAAAATTGATAGACGTTTGCGTATCAATCATCAAAGTCCCTGACATTTTAAGCCGGAGGCCCCCCCCCCACCCCCGGGATTGTCAACCTCTCTTTGAAGCTACACTTTTCATGTGTTTGTTTGTTTCTCTCTGTGAAATTTTCCAGTTAGGTTGATCACACAAATATCTTTGCTCCATAAGTTCCTCATTAGTTTTACTGCCGGCTTAGTGTACCTGTGTTATGTTTAATAAGTAGGTGATATTGTTGTAAATTTTACATATCACACAGGCCCAGGCCAGCATGTCTCCCCCCCCCCCCAAATGTCCATCGAAAAACCTATGCTTATGGCTGAATGACTTAGAGAGAAGGGTTATATCAAAAAGGCATGAACTATAGCATCTAGGAGGTATTGGGGTCATCATATTTTATAGATGTAAATTATAAAGTGAGGTCCATCCAGGACATTACACTGCTGTATCATCAGAAACAAGGTTTTACCAAAAATTTGTAAAACAGGTCCAAAATGAGGTTTGACTGACTCAAACTGTATTAAAATGCCGAATGCACACCACCTGGTCTGAAAGCGGTCAGACTCAGAACTGAACAGGTCTGATGACCCTAGTGATGAACTAGGTCAAGAAAGGACAGACTTATAACTGAGCCCCGTACATTGAATAACCGATAGATCACAGATTGAGTTAAAAACTGCTGCAGACTGCCGAATGCCAATCAGGAAAACACTATGAATATTGAGTTTTCGCAGACTGAAGCCAGCGCGAATCAAAACTGGCAAAACCTTGTTCAGTCTTAAGAAAATTGGGTGGTCTGACTCCAAAAGTATTTTATCACTTTTTTCAGATCTCCCTTCATTTCATCAAGTTTATAATTTGTATATTAAAATTTGTTTTACCGATTGTCTCATTGTATACACTATACACTCTTGGCAAAAAGGGGTTCCAGACTGTAAAAGACCCGAAATGTTCCAAATACGTGACAAGTTGGAACCCTTTTCGATTCTAAGTAATTCTTTGAAAAAATCCTTGAAGAACCCGAAAATGTTCGAAATAAAGTGACAAGTTAGAACCTTTTTTCCCCAAGTGTGTAATATCCATTTCTGTCATACATTTTCTGTAATTTTGTGTACATACTGAAGAAATGATAAATAAATGAATGAATGACATTCAATTTCAAACCATCCTTGGATTCACAACTTTCCAAGTTTCACTGGTTAATTGAGTTGGGTTGGTTCGTTTGCAGGGGCAGTGTGTGGCAGGCTTCTATGTTAATAGCCATGTGGCTCTTTCAGTAGAGTTGATGTATCTGACTGTCTATTGTTATAAGACCATTACCATCAAAGTTCTTTTCTCCCTTATTAATGGATGTAGTGAAGTAAGCATGCGTACACATTGGATTAACCCTTCTCCAAACGAAACTTTATCAGCTCTTTTTGTGAACCTGTCAACCCCCTTTTCTTTTAAAGACAAGTGGATACATTCCTGTCTTAAATTGCGTTATACTAGTTACACATGTCGATGATTTTAGTTTGTCAGATCTTGTTAAAGAAACTGAAGATTGGCATGAAAAACAGAGAATCTTTTGAAAATGACTATGTCCACCTGATTCAAATAATTACTCTGTGAAATTGCCTTATTTTAAAGCTTTTAAATAGCTCTTTTAACAGTAGTTAGCAAATAAGAAATAAATACATGCATGCCGTACTTCTACTCAGTCTATGCCATTCGATGGAAAGCTTTCAAACACCTGCAGGTTTAATAACTCCAACATAGGACTTTTTCTTTGGTCAACCGTTGTCATTAAATGGTTATATTTTAACCTCCTTTCAAAAGTGGCACTGTATGAGACTGTGATATGCAAATCTGTGTTTGATATCGCTCGCTTTCTGCCCGATGAACTCTTTCATCCCTGGCGTGGCCCTTGAATAGACATTTTGCTTTATGAATACCAGATCAAATCACTGTCAAGTGTCTATCCTGATTTGATCTTTCCAAGTAGGCAAACATTCTGCTCTCCAGTCACCCAGCGAGGTGTGAAATTGAACTAGATTACAGTGTTCAGCGGTTGTGCCGCTTCTGTGAAAGGGCGTCAATGTAAAGTGAGCTGCTATGGATATATTGGAAAATATTCACAATTTCATACTTTCTATACAGTCATACTTTCATAAACATCCCATAGTATTTTCTGGTTCCCCCATCTTGTGATGAAATTGGAGGGGGGGGGGGAGGGTGGATGGGATGGGGTAGACAGATCTACTGCTACGTGATTAAAAATATCCTCTCCTCTAACTCAAAACTTGATAGTTGGGTTTGTTGACTACTAACCATTATTAATGATATCTTCTTCTTCAGTTTTCTCAATTTTTTTTTGTTTTCTAACTAACAGCGATACCTGATCCTTGTAGTAGCAGACCCTGTCTTAATGGAGGATTTTGTATCAGAGGAACCTTATCCTGTTCATCATTCCAGTGTGTTTGCGAAACCGGTTACAGCGGAGAACGCTGCCAGATAGGTACTCGAAACATCACTACGATATAAACTAACGAAGGGTTCCCCACCCGATCTATATTACGTTAAAAAATTCAACAAACGTCCTACCAAAGCCCATTGTATCTTTGCAGACACCATCTATACAAAAGCCTGTGGTCAACAGTTTTGCACTTTCTAAATTGATTTTCACTCTGGTGTGACATAAGTGAAACCATGGTGATTTCATTTTGTACGCACATTTTACTCTATACTTGGTCGCAATATTAAATTGGATATCGAAATTTGACGACACAAAAGATGCCAGGCCGAGTGGTGGCAGTGGCATTTGAAGCAATGAGGCTTAGCAATCAGGAGGTTCCGGGTTTGATACCCGAGCAAGTCATAGTAAGGAGGGATTTTCATTCTAAGAACAAGCTACGGCCGCTTAAGCGTCGTAAAAATAACTGCTGATCTCTATTCTTAATTATGATTATTATGATAAGTGGTTGAACTTTTAAATTATCTATGTCATTTTTAACAATAGTCGAAGTGCTTGCTGTGCCGGCTATTTTGTGCAGCTCACAAGTCCAACACTGTTGTACAACATCATTGCATATATAGATCAAGCATCTGTTTATGCTATGGGATCTGTATAGTGACAAGTGATGGCTGTAGCTATATGTTGTACTGGTTGGTCTAGGAGGGCGTAGAATTTGACTTTGTTCACCTTCATGTTCTAAAAAGTCTGCAGAACTGAATATTTTCAGCTTAATGGGTTACTATATTTAAGTTCTGTTACAGTTTGTACTTTTGTCACTCTTCTCAACCTTAGCCCCTTTTGTGGTTACTAATCCATGTAACAGTTTCCCCTGTGAGAATGGTGGAGTCTGTTATCAACAAGGCTCAGGTTATGTTTGTCTCTGCCCGGATGGAATTTCAGGAGTCAATTGCCGCTCAGTAGGTATGTATTGACATGATTGTGTCAGGTACAGTACATTGCATGTTGTGATTATAAGGAAGAAGTCGGTTATTCCACCTAGAATTGGGTTTGATTTGCTTTATATTAAACTTGCTATTCACCAGGTATGTATTGACGGGATGGTGTTGATGTGGTGTAAATTGTATTGCATATTACCTGTGAGGAAGGAGACTGCTATTCCCCACGTATAATTGGGTTTGATATGCTTTATATTAAACTTGCTGTTCACCAGGTATGGATTGATGTGGTGGTGTTGATGTGGTGTTAGGTAAATTGTATTGCATGTTACATGTGAGGGAGGAGTCTGTTATTCCATCTTGGATTGGGTTTGATTTGCTTTATATTAAACTTGCTGTTCACCAGGTATGTATTGATGTGGTGGTGTTGATGTGATGTCAGGGTAATTGCATTATGTGTCGTGATTATGAGGAAGAAGTCTGTTATCCAACTAGAATTGGATTTGATTTTACTTTGTTTAAACCTTTCTGTTCACCAATATAAGGACATGATGGTGTTGATGTGGTGTCAGCTGTAGTTCATTATTATATGGAAGAGGTCTGTTTTTCCACCTAAATCCCAGAAGCTTGCCATTCAATAGGTATATGTAAGGAGGGGTATTATGTTTTACAAATTTTAATGCAAACTACTATAAAATTATAGTAAAGAATCAAGAAAACTTGTAGCACGTTAGTTCTGTCCCTGTAATGGAAGGCAGGGTTATACGTCTACCAAATTCTTCATACATGTTAAAATGATTGATGTCATTGTAGAATGTACACTATCATTTAGGGTATGTTTTACCTGTAACTTGTTTCCATAGTAACACCTTCCACGGACAGCTGTAGCAACAACCCGTGTCGCAATTCTGCTACCTGCTATAACAGTTACGACAGCACCAGTGGCCCTGTGTATACATCTCAATATGCATGCGTGTGCAGTGCGGGATTCGGTGGTCAGAACTGTGCCCAAAATTTGAGTAAGTAGTCGAAAAATGTACACTTCCGCTCCTTTCGACTGGGTAAGCGATGACTATATGTGCCAATAGTGGGATGCACATTGAATCACATTGACTCACATTGAATCACATTGACTCACATCACATTGACTCACATTGAATCCTTGTCTCGCCATTTGTCACAACTGAGACGAAAACCATGAAAGCCTCGAAATGAAAAATATTTGACAAATTGATAACATCCTTTTATGCTACTTTGTAACTTGCCAGTCTATCAGGCATTTTTCATTTGTCGTCAGTATTCTAACATGGAACGGAACTTCCTTGTGTCTGTTCAGTGTAAGTCTGCTCGTCTGTGTGAACTAGAGACGGGCGAAAATAATTTGACTTTTGGATCATTCTTTACATTTATATGTGACCATCTTTTTTTTGTCTTGTTGTCCTTTCATAGATTTTGGAGGAACAGATCAGTGTGCCTTGGTACAACGTTGTCAGAACGACGGGGAATGTCGGAACTGCTACCTTTCCTTCAGCAACCGGATCACTGACTTTTGTAACTGCCCAGTTGGTTTCATTGGCCGATATTGCAGTATTGTTTGTAAGTATTATTTATTGTGTGGAGGGGGAGGGGGCACGAGGGTGGGGCAGGTGTTGGGACTCCAAATGGTGGGGAATGTCTAAAGAGCTATCTAGACTTTGAACAAGGATACTTTCTTTTGTACCTGCCTGGTTGTTTTCATTGACAAAGATTACAGTATATAATACAATTGTTATTGGGGTGGAGGGGTGGGGGGTATTGGGAGTGGGGGAGTTGGGAGGGCGATTGGGTTTATGTATAGACAAGCAATCTTTGCAGACATCTGGAAATATAATCAGTTGGTTTTGTTACTGCAGAATGTGTTGCTTTGTGTAAATGCAATATCAATAATACACATATGATAAAATCCAAGGGGAGGTGAAGAGGGGCAGGGGAGAGTGGAGGCTGGAGATATGTGGTAGTATATATGTTCATAAACTTCATACTGTTTGTGGCAGCTTGAAGAAGTCCCAGGTTGTGATAATGGACTCATTCAATCTCCTTGTTAACAGCAAATATATTATTAGTGTAATCTCTTCATAATATATTTGTAACCTCGAGTTTTGAATAATCCGTATCACTATAAGGACAGAATGAGTCTTTGAAAGAGCAAAGAACTTCTTGCAAAGAACAGGATTTTGAAACAGCCCGCTGACTTTTGGATAACGAGTCCTGTGCATGACCAACAGTATGGCTACACAGCTTTGGTGAACACAGAACACATTAACTTCACTTAACTTAACATAAAAAAAACTATGGAGAGTCAGGCAGGGTGCATCTGCCTGAAGACCCCAAGACTGATCTGGTTTTTGGCCTGTCGGGTAAATTTCAAAAATTCAGTGCAAAACTAAGACTGCTGAGTTTGAACAGATATAACTAATCACATGGAAATTGTCATGTGACCTAATATCCCGATTCCCGAACACTTCTCGCTGACAGAAACCATTAATTACTGTGTGGGGCTGTGCTCAGCCGTCATTTATCGTGCTGCATCAGTTGTAAGACTGTGGGTCGATCTTCGGCAACTGTCGAAAACTTGGGCACGATGCATGGTGGAGTCAGTTCTAGTCTTGGTCGGTCGGGCAGCGTGTGGCCAACCTAAGAGTGGAACAGATTACTTTTAAATGATATCGGCGCTACTCAGAAGCCTCATTTCTTTGCGTATACCATGTTCCCATGGTATTTGATGCATGTGGGCTAGTGAGAATATTTTGAATCTTTTCTTTACATAGATACCTGCATACAATACATTGATAATTGCTAAGTATAGTAAGACAGCAATATGCAAGTTTTAAAATCCTGCTCTTAATTTTTTTGTAATATTCCTTTTTTCCCTTCTTTCCTTTTGGATCTTTATTTTGGAAAACAAAGAAGTGGCTATTTAGGGATCGACACCAACTGATGGCTGGATGGCTCAGTTGGTAGATGGCTACTACTCCTGTATATATCCAGAGTTCACTCCAGAGTATCCTGTTAATTGTAACCATAATTTTCTCTCCTCTTTGTCACTGTTTTATAATTTCCCAGTCAGTTTTCCTCCGTTGTTCGTTAATACTGTACTTTCTACTCGCTCGGCAGATTTTGACCCCTGTCGTAGTGACCCTTGTAACAACGGCGGAACCTGCACTCCATTCTTCTCATATTTCACCTGTCAATGCCGTCCATCCTTCTCTGGTGTAACTTGCGGCAACGTCGCTGGTGAGTATGGCAAATTGGTGAAAGTATATCGCCAATTATCCGCCCACCGGCGATATCTATGAGCCTCATACTTGTCTCTACGATTCTTTAACCACTGTTTTCGTCATATCTGCCTCTGTGTGGGCTTTACTGAGTTGTCTCAGAGATTGGTCAGGGATTGGGGAGTCACTGAAAGAATCAGTTCAAGGTGACAAACGTGTAGGCAGCATGTTGCGTTTTAGTTGATAACATCAAACTCATAATTTAAATAAAAAATAAACTAAGGGTTCTAATCCTATTCTGAGGTAAAGCACTTTCCTGTTTGTTGTCTTCTGCCAGACTTCGTTGCTCCGGTGGTTCGAAATTGTCCACCAAGTGATATCACAGTAACCCCTAGCAACCAGTTCCAGGGGTATGCCATTGTAAGTTGGACGGAACCCTCGGCAGTGGATTCTACAGTGTTTACCTCCCGAAGCAGAGATCCAGGGGCACTATACCAGCTCGGCACCTTCTTCCAGGTTACCTATACCTTTTCCGATGCCTCTGGCAATGTAGCTACCTGCAATTTTGATGTCAATGTAAATCCTGGTAAGTTTGGCGACAGGGTCAAAGGTCATGGTAACTGTCTTGCACTGCCCCATGACCCTCTAGCGCCATCACCCTCTTACTTCCGATTCTACCAAAAGTCCTACATCTCTCCTTTTTATCAGTTTTGCTCTACCTGTCTGAGTCTGCCCGTGTTTACATTATAAGTGGAAGCTTGTGGTTTCAGGGCAAAAAATTCCACCTCTTCTACTGCAGCTCTTCCACAACGAGTTTTACATAAGTATCCGTCTTGTGAAGATTTTTTGTTCAGTCAGGGATTGCACTTTTTAATTATATGACAGAGAATAATTTAGCATTAAAAGTTTTGAATGGGAGGTTTGAATGTTCTGAACTTTGTCTCCTTTGACAAAACTATGGTTCCTGTGTACAAAACTGTTGTGTATCTTTGGACTTGCATAGCGACTTGCCCATTTTGCTTAGCATTTGTATGAGACGTTTTTTTTTTTTGAGAGGGTAGGAAGGAGGGCAAGGAATGAGCTACTAGTCAGTGACTTGATAGCATGGAAAGTTGTATTCCTATACCAACATGTGATGTACAAATAGTCTCACTTTAGTGAGTGCGTTTAGATTCATTTTTTTGTGGCCAAAGTTTTCTATAGAGAATTGCAAAAAACTTGTACAAGTTTGTTTTATCAGGATACATTTTTGTAATATCGATATTTCAAAAATTGCAAAAATTGCTAAAAACTTGTTCAAGTTTGTTTTATCAGGATACATCTTTGTAATAACGATAACATTTTGCTTAATAGAAACATAACATCTGATTATGTCAAATAATTCTGTTAATTTTTGTCCACTTGTTTTATTCAGTGGTAAACATGCCTCCTCTTAGTCCCGTCTGTTCCAACATTCTGGTTTCTGGTAGGATGGAGTAGAGGGAGCCCTTGTTGTTGTTCTGGTCTACAGAATTTAAGATACACATTTCAAGACTAAAGTATGACTGCCTTAGTATTGATGTCCTTTGATTAAGTTTCATTTTCTATTCATTTTTTTCAGTTAATACTCCTCCATCCCCACCTAATTGTCCCAACAACATTCAACCTGTCACCAGCTTTCAGGGAAACTTTGGTCAGTTTGTAACATGGGAGGATATTGATAGCTGTTTTGATAGTGAAGATGGCTCTGTTACTCCAGAATGTAATGAACGGAATGGAGATCTCTTTCCTGTTGGCCAGACAACCGTTCGTTGCATCTGTACAGACTCAGCTGGGGCAACATCGGAATGTGACTTTACCATTCAAGTGAATCCTGGTAATTGTTTTTTTTTTGTGTGTCATTGTGCTGATTTTCGGTCCATAGTTTTCAATATTAAATAGTGTTTGGCAATGTTGTTATTTTAGCTCAATATTCTAATAGCATGGGGTAGAGAGAACTCTTGTTGTTGTTCTGGTCTACAGAACTTAAAAAATACATTAAAGACTAAACTTTAAATGCCTTAATATTATGTCATTTGATTAAGTTTCCTTTTCTGTTCATTTCTTTCAGTTAATACTCCTCCATCCCCACCTAATTGTCCCAACAACATTCAACCTGTCACCAGCTTTCAGGGAAACTTTGGTCAGTTTGTAACATGGGAAGATATTGATAGCTGTTCTGATAGTGAAGATGGCTCTATTACTCCAGAATGTAATGAACAGAGTGGAGATCTCTTTCCTGTTGGCCAGACAACCGTTCGTTGCACCTGTACAGACTCAGCCGGGGCAACATCGGAATGTGAATTTACCATTCAAGTGAATCCTGGTAATTGTTTTTTTGTCATTGTGCTGATTTTCTGTCTATGGTTTTCAATGTTAAAAAGTGTTTGGCAATGTTGTTATTTTGGCTCAATTTCTGGTAGCATGGAGTAGAGAGAACTCTTGGTTTAGCCTACTGAATTTAAAATGCATAGCTAAAGGCAAACAAATGTTCTTTTTTTGGCACATACTTTAATAAAGAGGTTATGAAGTGGTGGGTTTTCATGTCTTGGAATGGTTTATCTACATTACAACATCACCACCCTGCACAACTTTCCGGAAATGTGGGTTCAAACGCCAGAAATTTGCTGTCAAAGTATTCCCTAGAGCTGCCACTCATAAAAAAATTTCAAAGCTGCCCACCGCGGTTCATCTGACGTCATCAAAGGAACCGTTTCAGCCAAAGCCGACTCCCGCTTTTTACCGATACGGCGTCATACAATTTACTATATGTAACCACAACACTCTTCTCATCAATTGAAAATGTCTTTGCCCGAATCTTCCGATTCCGAGGATATGGGACTTCATCTCTTAGGACATTCGTGAGCTTTGACTAATATGTTTTTCTTGAGGAAGAAGAGGAGCAAATAGTTTTCGAGGGTGATGAAGATATCGATGTATTTTGCTATCAATTGAGCCCCTTGCCGAAGAATTGTAAAACGATCCCGATGGCCGAGATGCGTCGCTGCCGATCGAAGTCCCCGAGCAGAACGGTTGGACTACTCTGAACCGAAACTGGTTGGCTGAGCATAAACAAAACCATCGTTATTTATAGACCCTAATATGATTTAAATTATCTCGAATGTCGATGATCCTGCTACTTAACTTCGTAGCGAAGCTTCTAGATTTTTGTTACTAACAGTGCAAGGAAAAGGTGACATTCTGTACAGTGCAACCCTATACTAAGTACTAGTAGTGGTAACATGAGGTCTAGACCTAAGTAATATACGTTGTATAACGGTCTAGCCCGTGTAATTGTATCATCCAACAGTTACGTAAAATCATAACATAACGCCAGTTTTACCACAAAAGAAAACTTGCAGTTCTAGTATGGATTGTTCTAAAACCAACTGGCTTTAAGTTTTGTGCAAAATATTAGGTAACCAATAAAAAAAAATCGCCATTTGCTGCATCAAGGAGACCTAGGCTATGGTCATAACAAGTAATTTGGCAATAGTATATGCCTACAGGCACTCGTAACGTTGTGTATGTGTAGTGTTTTGAACGAGTCTTGTCCAAATTCTTCGATTTCTGTCATCTTTTGGAAAAGCGTGCAGGTGAAATCCGTCTTTACTTGTGGTGGAGCAACCTGCAATCACATATCGGCTCGGCATATTTAACAGTTACGAGATAAAGTTATGTAAAAACAAAACTCCAAACACCAATTACTACAGAGCACTGCAACAGTGTAATGTTGTGTGTTCTCAGACGTTTAAGAAATGTAAACAAAGCGAAGTGAGCTGAGTTCCTCGACAGTCGTCACGCCGCAGTACCGTAAATTCAACATTTTTTCAGAAAGTTTTTATTACCCTTAAATTTTTGATGGTTTATTCCTCGAGGATGCAAGCTTCGTTTGACACAAATTGGGTTTTAATTGGAAAGCTACTAGTCTATAGAAAACAATGATTTATATAAATTTTTCCATTTCACATCCTCTTGAAGTATTTTAGTACACAAACAATACTGTGGTTCCCGTTTAGTCGAAAGAGACAGCAATTTAGAGAAATTTCATGTCAAAGTTAGCAGATTCTCACTGACCAGAAATGTTGATGCTTAAAAGCTCATGAACGTACAGGTCACAATGTGACGTCACTATGCAGAGTGTACAGCACAGACGAAACAATAACAATGAATTTTCCACGTACTTCATATAAGAAAGTGAACCATTTATTAAACTTCACTCTTCCAATAAACATGCATCTACAAGAGAAAGATATGTCTGCTAGAATTGTTCACACATTTGTTAACTCATTTTGGGTAGCAATTCTTGAATTAAAAGTAAATTATGGTTAAAAGACTTCCTAAACGTCTGGTCATATTTTGTAAGTTTCACTGCTATTGTCGGCCAGTATACATACTATGCCATACAAAAAGTGAGGTCTTTCCGCAGTTGAAATGCCTACCTTGTGAAATAAGTCAACATCTCAGGTATTGCTTCATTTGCTGTTGCAATTAATAGTGTTTGCAGTTAGTTTCCAGTCAGAGGATGTAAACATCGGAATGTGAATTTACTTTTCAAGTGAATCCTGGTAATTGTTTATTTTTGTCGTTGTGCTAATTTTCTGTCTATGGTTTTGAAATGAAGAAAATAGTTATGGCAATGTAATCTCTTGGTTCAATTTCTGGTGGAATGGAGTAGAGAGAGCTCTTGTTGTTGTTGTTCTGGTCTACAGAATTTAAAAACCACATTAAAGACTTAATGATGACTGCCTTAATATTGATGCCCTTTTATTAAGTTTCCTTTTCTGTTCATTTCTTTCAGTAAATACTCCTCCATCCCCACCTACTTGTCCCAACATTCAACCTGTCACCAGCTTTCAGGGAAATGTTGGTCAGATTGTAACATGGGATATTGACAGCTGTTTAGATAGTGAAGATGGCTCTATTACTCCAGAATGTAATCGACAGAGTGGAGCTTTCTTTCCTGTTGGCCAGACAACCGTTCGTTGCACCTGTACAGACTCAGCTGGGGCAACATCGGAATGTGACTTTACCTTTCAAGTGGATCCTGGTAATTGTTTATTGTTGGCGTTGTGCTAATTTTCTGTTTATGGATTTGAAATGAAGAAAATAGTTGTGGCAAGGTAATCTCTTGGTTCAATTTCTGGTAGGATAGAGTAGAGAGAGCTCTTGTTGTTGTTGTTCTGGTCTACAGAATTTAAAAAATACATTAAAGACTAAACTATGACTGCCTTAATATTGATGCCCTTTTATTAAGTTTCCTTTTCTGTTAATTTCTTTCAGTTAATACTCCTCCGCCTCCACCTACTTGTCCCAACATTCAACCTGTCACCAGCTTTCAGGGAAATGTTGGTCAGATTGTAACATGGGATATTGGCAGCTGTTTAGATAGTGAAGATGGCTCTATTACTCCAGAATGTAATGAACAGAGTGGCGCTTTCTTCCCTGTTGGACAGACAATCGTTCGTTGCACCTGTACAGACTCAGCTGGGGCAACATCGGAATGTGACTTTACCTTTCAAGTGGATCCTGGTAATTGTTTATTGTTGGCGTTGTGCTAATTTTCTGTTTATGGATTTGAAATGAAGAAAATAGTTGTGGTAATGTAATCTTTTGGTTCAAGTTTTGGTAGGATAGAGTAGAAAAAACTTGTCGTTGTTCTGGTCTAAGGAATTTAAGAAACATATTCAAGACAAAAGTATGACTGCCTTGATATTGATGCCCTTTGTTGGTCTACAAAATTTAAAATGCATAGCTGGAGGCAAACAAATGTTCTTTTTTTTGCACATACTTAAGTATTTTAGTATACAAACAATACCGTGGTTTCCGTTAAGTGGAAAGAGACAGTAATTTAGAGAAATTTGATGTCAAAGTAAGCAGATTCTCACTGACCAGAAATGCGATGCGTCATAGCAAATGAACTTACATGTAACCATGTGACTTCATTCTGCAGAGTGTATAGCGAAGGCGAAACGATAACAATGAACTTTCCATGTACTGTACTTCTCATAAGAAAGTGAACCATTTATTGACTTCACTCTTCCAATAAACAAGCACCTAAAACAGAAAGACATGGTTGTTAGAATTGTTCACACATTTTAAAATCATTTTGGGTAGCAATTCTTGAATTAAAAGTAAATTATGGTTAAAAAATTGCCTAAACTTCTTGCATATTTCGTAAGATTCACTGATATTATAGTCCAGTATACATACTATGCCATACGAAAAGTGAGGTCTTGCCGCAGTTGAAATGCCTACCTTGTGAAATAAGTCAACATCTCAGGTATTTCTTCATTTGCTGTTGCAATTAATCGTGTTTGCAGTTAGTTTCCAGTCAGTGGATGTAAACATCGGAATGTGAATTTACTTTTGAAGTGAATCCTGGTAATTGTTTATTTTTTTTGTCGTTGTGCTAATTTTTTGTCTATGGATTTAAAATGAAGAAATAGTTGTGGCAATGTCATATTTTGGTTCAATTTCTGGTAGGATGGAGTAGAGAGAGCTCTTGTTGTTGTTCTGGTCTAGAGAATTTAAAAAATACATTAAAGACTAAAGTATGACTGCCTTAGTATTGATGTCATTTGATTAAGTTTCCTTTCCTTTTCTGTTCATTTCTTTCAGTAAATACTCCTCCATCCCCACCTAATTGTCCCAACATTCAACCTGTCACCAGCTTTCAGGGAAACTTTGGTCAGTTTGTAACATGGGAGGATATTGGTAGCTGTTTTGATAGTGAAGATGGCTCTATTACTCCAGAATGTAATGAACAGAGTGGAGATCTCTTTCCTGTTGGCCAGACAACCGTTCGTTGTACCTGTACAGACTCAGCTGGGGCAACATCGGAATGTGATTTTGGGTTTACTGTAGAAGAATTTCCTGGTAAATTTTGATTGAAAACTACAACTTTTTCAAATTTCATCATCATATTCTTTCAATTGAAATGTCATGGAAACCTTTATAAAGTGGATATTTGTGATATTATTTGATTGTTTTATACCAAACGTCACATGACCTGGGAGACTTCTCACCAACAAGAAAAATGTTGAAGACTGAATAGCAATTGTGTATCATGAAAATGTTTTTTTTTTGTGCAAAGTACAGAAATATGGTTTTAATGCTCCGTGACTCGATCAGCACCTTAAATTAAAGTATTAAACATGTTCTAGCATTATAAATGGCATATTAATGTAGTAACTGTAACCTGGAAGAGTTTTAAAGCCAATCTAGCTTATTTGACTAATTTAATAACACCATAGTTGTATACCAGTTTAGATTAACACTAATGTATCATTAACACTAGTGTAACATCCTTTACTTTTAAGATACTCAAATCCAACCATCATTGGTTGATGTTAGAGAGTAGAGACACATAAACTGTCATAAACAAATTCTCCAAGCAGCAAAGAAGACAAAAACTAAGTAAAAGACTTTACCATTGAATCCTGGTAATTGTTTTTTTTTTTTTGTCATTGTGCTGATTTTCTGTCTATGGTTTTCAATGTTAAATAGTGTTTGACAATGTTGTTATTTTGGCTCAATTTCTGGTAGCATGGGGTAGAGAGAACTCTTGTTGTTGTTCTGGTCTACAGAATTTAAAAAATTCATTAAAGACTAAAGTATGACCGCCTTAATATTGATGTCATTTGATTAAGTTTCCTTTTCTGTTCATTTCTTTCAGTTAATACTCCTCCATCCCCACCTACTTGTCCCAACATTCAACCTGTCACCAGCTTTCAGGGAAACTTTGGTCAGTTTGTAACATGGGAGGATATTGATAGCTGTTTAGATAGTGAAGATGGCTCTATTACTCCAGAATGTAATGAACGGAATGGAGATCTCTTTCCTGTTGGCCAGACAACCGTTCGTTGCACCTGTACAGACTCAGCTGGGGCAACATCGGAATGTGACTTTACCATTCAAGTGAATTCTGGTAATTGTTTTTGTTGTTGTCATTGTGCTGATTTTCTGTCTATGGTTTTCAATGTTAAATAGTGTTTGGCAATGTTGTTATTTTGGCTCAATTTCTGGTAGCATGGGGTAGAGAGAACTCTTGTTGTTGTTCTGGTCTACAGATTTTAAAAATACATTAAAGACTAAACTATGACTGCCTTAATATTGATGTCATTTGATTAAGTTTCCTTTTCTGTTCATTTTTTTCAGTTAATACTCCTCCATCCCCACCTACTTGTCCCAACAACATTCAACCTGTCACCAGCTTTCAGGGAAACGTTGGTCAGTTTGTAACATGGGAGGATATTGGTAGCTGTTTAGATAGTGAAGATGGCTCTATTACTCCAGAATGTAATGAACAGAGTGGAGATCTCTTTCCTGTTGGCCAGACAACCGTTCGTTGTACCTGTACAGACTCAGCTGGGGCAACATCGGAATGTGATTTTGGGTTTACTGTAGAAGAATTTCCTGGTAAATTTTGATTGAAAACTACAATTTTTTCAATTTTCACCATCATGTTCTTTGAATTAAAATGTCATGAAAACCTTTATAAAGTGGATATTTGTGATATTATTTGATTGTTTTATACCAAAAGTCACATGACCTGGGAGACTTCTCACCAACAAGAAAAATGTTAAAGACTGAATAGCATTGTATATCATGAAAAGCTTTAGTTTTTTTTGCAAAGAACAGAAATATGGTTTTAATGCTCCGTGACTCGATCACCACCTTAAATTAAAGTATTAAACATGTTCTAGCATTTTAAATGGCATATTAATGTAGTAACTGTAACCTGGAAGAGTTTTAAAGCCAATCTAGCTTATTTGACTAATTTAATAACACCATAGTTGTATATCAGTTTAGATTAACACTAATGCATCATTAACACTAATGTATCATTAACACTAGTGTAACATCCTTTACTTTTAAGATACTCAAATCCAACCATCATCATTGGTTGATGTTAGAGAGTAGAGACACATAAACTGTCATGAACAAATTCTCCAAGCAGCAAAGAAGACAAAAACTAAGTTTAATTTGACAGACGTTCTCGTTCAAAAGTCATGTCTGTCATAATGGCCACTAGGATCATCCGAAACCTTTCATGAGTTCTTGCTTTTCCTTCTCATATTGTCAAGGTAGAATGTTCACAGTGTCGACCCTGAAACCAATGCCATCGACAAATAGATCATGCTAAGAGGTTCGATGGCCTTAGATTTAGTAAAATAGCAAAAAACCCATCTCCAAATACAGAAATTAAATATTGTAAGAAAATAAAAGGAGAAAAAAGCATCAAGTTTTGAAGCACATGTGACTTAGTGATGTCACGTTTAGACTTGATCAAAACTTCAGCATTGTGTATGAAAGAGACATGTGCGATACCTTGCAAATGCAATCAGATTTGTTCCCCCGGCTGTTTGGGGAATTCGTTCATGACAGTTTTCTCTTATCTCACAGTTTAATTAATTCGACGATCGCGATTTTGTCTACCTTTATCGTTATTCTACCATCTCGGCTAGGAAGCTCCCCGACAGTATTGTAACAACTGAGATTTCACACTATTTCGTTGTTTAGATGTCTTTTCATTAATACTCTATCATCATAACTATTCTGATTTTTTTCTTTCATCGTGGACTTTCAATCAAAGTAGAATAATTGTCAAAATACCACAAAATATTCTTGCATCATTATCACCATAAAACTCCGCAGAAACTGTTCACAGGAGGATTTCACTTCTCTCAATTTCTTCTTTCCTGCAACGTTCAATTCCATTCATATTAAGTTTTCCTTTTATTGTACAGCAGAAAACATAACATAGAGTACAGTAGAAGAATAGCATATGGAGGACACTAGAAAATAGAAATACTGTTAACAAGACTAGTGACCATAAAGCAAAACAAAAAATAACAAAGAAACCTTAATTTGATATTGAAAGATATGGAAGAGGCCGAGACAGAAGAAAAGTAAAAACCGAGAGAGATAAAAAATAAAACAGAAAGAGAAATTATGAAAGGGATAGATAGAGATGTTTGAGGAAGAACAAATTAATGAAAAGATGAAAGAATAGATTAACAGAAGAAAGAAGGGATTAACATAAGAAAAGAGAAGATTAACATGAGAAAAAAAGAGATTAACATGAGGAAAGAAGAGATTAACAAGCTTTCAGTCGTGAGTCACCTCGCATAGCCAGAGAGGATAGATAATGATCACAACATGTAGCATAAAACTCAATTAGTTTAAGTGCTGTTAAATTACCCTAGAATTGTACTATCACTATCACCATAGACTAACAATCTGCCAACATCATTGACCAGATGTCTATATGCTACCATTCTAGACTTTATCATTGGCTAAACAAAGTGTAATCCTATATTTCGAGTTCTTGATTATTGTAGACTAGATTCCATTTTCCTATAATCTTAGACTTAGAATGCCTCAGAGTTGGTTGCTAAAATTTAATTATCAAGTTGTAACAACAACATTGATTCTTTCCAGGTGTATTTGATGGTATGGAAAATTATGTTGGATATAGAAGTATACAAGTTACCCAGACACCTTACTTGAGGAGTTTTTTCAAAACAATATCAATGTATTTCCTGTTTAAACCGATTTTTAAAGTTTATGTTCAATTTGATGTCCAGTTATGCTTTCTATTTTTACTTAGTCGTTCCACCCGATATATTGGACTGCCCTGCTGACAGACGTGAAGTTACTGCATTTGATGCCACGACCACGCAAGTGTTTTGGACAGAGCCTACAGCTTCTAGTAGTTTGGGGGGCAACGTTCGTGTGGAAAGGAGCCATGCACCTGGTGACATGTTCGGCTTTGGTGAGACAAGGGTGACATACAGGTTTACAGATGAAAATTCCGGAGAAACCTCGGTCTGCACTTTCCTTGTGATTGTGTCAAGAGGAGGTTTGTGTGAATTAGTTATAAATGCTTTTCAACGTTTACACTTTACTGGAGTTAAACCCACCCTTGCATTCTGTGCTTTGAGTCCATAGATAACTTTGTAAACAGAAATGCCCACTAATTGGGGTTTTCGATATTTGGTACAGGAAATTATCGTGATGAATAATACGAGAGTACAATTGATGCCCCAATACATATGATTTAAATGTTTTTTTTTTCAAAATTTAAATCATAACCTACTAACATGAATTAACGAGAAAGAAGGGATTAACAGGAGAAAGAAGAGATTAACATGAGAAAGAATAGATTAACATGAGAAAGAAGAGATTAACATGAAATTGAATAGATTAACATGAGAAAGAACAGATTCACATGAGAAAGAAGAGAATAACATGAGAAAGGAGAGATTAACATGGGAAAGAAGGGATTAAAACGAGAAAGAAGAGATTAACATGAGAAAGAAGAGATTAACATGAGAAAGTAAAGTTTATCATGAGAAAGAAAAAACTAACATGAGAAAGAAGAGATTAACATGAGAAAGAAGGGATTAACGTGAGAAAGAACATATGAACATGAGAAAGTAAAAAGTTTACACAAGAAAGAAGAGATTAACACAAGAAAGAAGAGATTAACACGAGAAAGAACAGATTAACGTGAGAAAGAAGAGATGAATTTGAGAAAGAAGAAAATAACATGAGAAAGAAGGGATAAACTTGAGAAAGAAGAGATTAACATTAGAAAGAGGAGATTAACATATAAGGTAGAGATTAACATGAGAAAGAAGGGATAAACACGAGATAGTAAAAATTAACACGAGAAAGAAGGGATTAACACGAGAAAGAATAGATGAACATGAGATAGAAAAGATTAACAAGCTTTAAGTCTTGAGTCTCCTCACATAGCCAGACAGAAGAGAAAATTATCACAACAGTTGTTGCTATGATCCTTTATAAAGCATAAAACTCAAATAGTTTTAATGGTATTTATAACCCTAGAACTGTAGACCAGTTTCCACTATTCTATCACCATAGACTCATATTCCAGCATAATTGACTTATGACCAGATTCCACTATTCTATCCTCATAGAACAAAGAATGATGAATACTCCCTAGTAAAGTAAAGAGTGGGTGGGTGAATGTACATGCTGTTATACTTGCTCTAAAAATCAGCAAAATCACACCCCACCAGAACAAAGAATGGTGGGTTATAATTACTCCCCACTAAAACAGAGTGGGTAAGTGAATTTACATGCTGTCATGCTTCCTCTAAAAACCAGCAAAATCACATCCCACCAGAACAAAGAAAACGTATTTCAAACTGGGAATCAAATTCTGAAGTTTGCCGTGAGAAACAGGCTTAATATTATTGATCCCTGTTAATTTATTTTGAGTCTTATGATCCGTTTTTGATGTATGTTTCTCTTTGTAAAGTTTCTTTTTGTCCCAATTGAACCTGTTACCAGCTTTCAGGGAAACTTTGTGACCAAAGTTTTCTTTAGAGAAATGCAAAACTGGGTCAAGTTCGTTTTATCAGGATACAATTTTTGACTCCTTGTCGAAAGAATCTATGTGACTGTGACGATGTGTGTGTATGTGTGCGTGTATGTGACGCATTGGCTTGTAAACACAATATCTCAAGAACCAAAAGTTGCCTGAACTTTAAATTGGTATGTAGGTAGTACTTGTAAGTAGATGATTCCTATTTTTTGTTGTGGAGATCAAAGGTCAAGAGAGCTCAAGGTCTAAAATTTTGTAAACGCAATATCTCAATAAGTGCAAGTTGTTTCAACTTCAAACTTGTTATACAGGTAGCCCTGAGTAATTCTATGTTCTTTCAAAGGTAATTTTGATCACCAAAGGTCAAAGGCTGAAAATCTTGTAAACACGATATCACAAGAAGTAAAAGTTGCATGAACTTTAAACTTGGTATGTTGGTAGCCCTTGGTAAGCAGATGATCGGTTTTGTTTTTATGGAGCTCAAAGGTCGTTTGAGGTCAACAGATGTCAAAGTTTGAAAATGCGATGATAACTGCGGAAGTGGCCTGAACTTCAAACTTTCTAAATACATGTCTATAGTTTCTCTTGAGGTCAAAGGTCAATTACAGGTTACAGTCAGAATAAGTCTGAACATGCAGAGGTGAAGTTTGTTTGACTTTCAACCCTCTTTGCATAGGTGTGAATTAATCAATTCTGCAAGACTTGCCATCTCTGCTCAGCAATTCATATCGTTGGAAAATCTCGTATCTAAAGTTTTTCTCATATTGGATAGGAACAGTAAGTCATTTGACTTTCTACTTAAATATCGATAACATGTTGCTTCATAGTAAACTAAGTTTTGATTGTGTCGAATAATTCTGTTTATATTTGTCCACTTGTTTTTTCCAGTGGTAAACATACCTCCTCTAACTCCCGTCTGTCCCAACATTCTGGTTTCTGGTAGGATGGAGTAGAGAGAGCTCTTGTGTTTTTTCTGGTCTACAGAATTTAAGAAACACGTTAAAGACTAAAGTATGACTGCCTTAGTATTGATGTCCTTCGATTAAGTTTCCTTTTCTGTTCATTTCTTTCAGTCAATACTCCTCCATCCCCACCTAATTGTCCCAACAACATTCAACCTGTCACCAGCTTTCAGGGAAACTTTGGTCAGTTTGTAACATGGGAGGATATTGATAGCTGTTTTGATAGTGAAGATGGCTCTGTTACTCCAGAATGTAATCAACAGAGTGGAGATCTCTTTCCTGTTGGCCAGACAACCGTTCGTTGTACCTGTACAGACTCAGCTGGGGCAACATCGCAATGTGACTTTACCATTCAAGTGAATCCTGGTAATTGTTTTTTTGTTGTCGTTGTGCTTATTTTCTATCTATGGATTTGAAATGAAGAAAATAGGCAATGTAATCTTTTGGTTCAATTTTTGGTAGGATGGAGTACAGAAAACTTGTCGTTGTTCTGGTCTACGGAATTTAAGAAACATATTCATGACAAAAGTATAACTGCCTTAATATTGATGCCCTTTGTTGATCTACAGAATTTAAAATGCATAGCTGGAGGCAAACAAATGTTCTTTTCTTGGCACATACATAAGTATTTTAGTACACAAACAATACCGTGGTTCCCGTGTAGTTGAAAGAGACAGTAATTTAGATAAATTTGATGTCAAAGTAAGCAGATTCTCACTGACCAGAAATGCGATGCGTGAAAGCACATGAACTTACATGTTACCATGTGACGTCATTATGCAGAGTGTAGAGCGAAGGCGAAACAATATCAATGAACTTTCCATGTACTTCTCATAAGAAAGTGAACCATTTATTGACTTCACTCTTCCAATAAACATGCACCTACAACGGAAAGACATGGTTGTTAGAATTGTTCACACATTTTTAACTCATTTTGGGTAGCAATTCTTGAATTAAAAGTAAATTATGGTTAAGAAACTGCCTAAACTTCTTGCATATTTCGTAAGATTCACTGATATTATAGTCCAGTATACATACTATGCTATACGAAAGTGAGGTCTTGCCGCAGTTGAAATGCCTACCTTGTGAAATAAGTCAACATCTGAGGTATTTCTTCATTTGCTGTTGCAATTAATCGTGTTTTCAGTTAGTTTCCAGTCAGGATGTGAACATCGGAATGTGAATTTACTTTTGAATTGAATCCTGGTAATTGTTTATTTTTTGTCGTTTTGCTAATTTTCTGTCTATGGTTTTGGAATGAAGAAAATAATTGTGGCAATGTCTTATTTTGGCTCAATTTCTGGTAGCATGGGGTAGAGAGAGCTCTTGTTGTTGTTCTGGTCTACAGAATTTAAAAAATACATTAAAGACTAAACTTTAAATGCCTTAATATTATGTCATTTGATTAAGTTTCCTATTCTGTTCATTTCTTTCAGTCAATACTCCTCCATCCCCACCTAATTGTCCCAACAACATTCAACCTGTCACCAGCTTTCAGGGAAACTTTGGTCAGTTTGTAACATGGGAGGATATTGATAGCTGTTTTGATAGTGAAGATGGCTCTGTTACTCCAGAATGTAATGAACAGAGTGGAGATCTCTTTCCTGTTGGCCAGACAACCGTTCGTTGTACCTGTACAGACTCAGCTGGGGCAACATCGCAATGTGATTTTGGGTTTACTGTAGAAGAATTTCCTGGTAAATTTTGATTGAAAACTACAATTTTTTCAATTTTCATCATCATGTTCTTTGAATTAAAATGTCATGGAAACCTTTATAAAGTGGATATTTGTGATATTATTTGATTATTTTATAGCAACTGTCACAATAACCAGGGATACTTGAATATCCACCCCTGTAATGCTAGGCATACTGAACGCTACTTTGCAAAAATTCATGATTGAACACACAGTGTATTAGTGGTCAAGCCAAACTTGTAGTCACACACAGGAATGTAGTGTGCTGGCCATGTGTTTACAACACTTGTGTTTACAATCATACAGGTGACTAGTCAATTAAGTTCGCTCAAGGACAAATCCCGATGGCAGCACTTGGGGTAGTTAATATGCTATCAAGTAACAAATTATTGATGCTCGAGTGAATTTGAGGACTGTCTTTCTATTGGCAAGCTTGAATGTCATGTTGACTGAAAATATATTATTACTGAAAATACTGAATATATATAATTAAACGATTAAGGAGATCCCCCCCCCCCCCCGCTTTGACCTATTCTTCAATCACCAATTTCATATAGAATTAAGTAAAAATTAAAAAATTAAAAGCTGAAACAAATGCCATCTTTAGGTTATGTATTAGAGGTAAAGGGTTTTAGATTCATCTTTCGAAAGACCCATGTCCATTGCAGAAAGTAAACATCTTGTAAATAAAAGGGTTGGGGAGGGGGGGGGGAATGTGTGTTTCATTGATATGATATTTCGACTTGTTCAAGTTCAGCCTTTTTTGAAGGAACATTAAATGTGTGCCCACACTAAAACAGAGTGGGAAAGTGAATTTACATGCTGTCATGCTTCCTCTAAAAACCAGCAGAATCACACCCCACCAGAACAAAGAATGGTGGGTTATAATAACTCCCAACTAAAACAGAGTGGGTGTGTAAATGGATATGCTGTCATGCTTCCTCTAAAAACCAGCAAAATCACACCCCACCAGAACAAAGAAAACGTATTTCAAACTAGGAATCAAATTCTGAAGTTTGCCGTGAGAAACAGGCCTAATATTATTGATCCCTGTTAATTTATTTTGAGTCTTATGATTCGTTTTTGATGTATGTTTCTCTTTGTAAAGTTTCTTTTTGTCCCAATTGAACCTGTTACCAGCTTTCAGGGAAACTTTGTGACCAAAGTTTTCTTTAGAGAAATGCAAAATTGGGTCAAGTTCGTTTTAATAGGATTCAATTTTTGACTCCTTGTCGAAAGAATATATGTGATTGTGACGATGTGTGTGTATGTGTGCGTGTATGTGACGCATTGGCTTGTAAACACAATATCTCAAGAACCAAAAGTTGCCTGAACTTTAAATTGGTATGTAGATAGTACTTGTAAGTAGATGATTCCTATTTTTGTTGTGGAGATCAAAGGTCAAGAGAGCTCAAGGTCTAAAATTTTGTAAACGCAATATCTCAAGAAGTGCAAGTTGTTTCAACTTCACACTTGTTATACAGGTAGCCCTGAGTAATTCTATGTTCTTTCAAAGGTAATTTTGATCACCAAAGGTCAAAGGCTGAAAATCTTGTAAACACGATATCACAAGAAGTAAAAGTTGCATGAACTTTAAACTTGGTATGTTGGTAGCCCTTGGTAAGCAGATGAGCGGGTTTGTTTTTATGGAGCTCACAGGTCGTTTGAGGTCAACAGATGTCAACGTTTGAAAATGCGATGATAACTGCGGAAGTGGCCTGAACTTCAAACTTTCTAAATACATGTCTATAGTTTCTCTTGAGGTCAAAGGTCAATTACAGGTTACAGTCAGAATAAGTCTGAACATGCAGAGGTGAAGTTTGTTTGACTTTCAACCCTCTTTGCATAGGTGTGAATTAATCAATTCTGCAAGACTTGCCATCTCTGCTCAGCAATTCATATCGTTGGAAAATCTCGTATCTAAAGTTTTTCTCATATTGGATAGGAACAGTAAGTCATTTGACTTTCTACTTAAATATCGATAACATGTTGCTTCATAGTAAACTAAGTTTTGATTGTGTCGAATAATTCTGTTTATATTTGTCCACTTGTTTTTTCCAGTGGTAAACATACCTCCTCTAACTCCCGTCTGTCCCAATATTCTGGTTTCTGGTAGGATGGAGTAGAGAGAGCTTTTTTGTTTGTTCTGGTCTACAGAATTTAAGAAACACATTAAAGACTAAAGTATGACTGACTTAGTATTGATGTCCTTCGATTAAGTTTCCTTTTCTGTTCATTTCTTTCAGTCAATACTCCTCCATCCCCACCTAATTGTCCCAACAACATTCAACCTGTCACCAGCTTTCAAGGAAACTTTGGTCAGTTTGTAACATGGGAGGATATTGGTAGCTGTTTTGATAGTGAAGATGGCTCTGTTACTCCAGAATGTAATGAACAGAGTGGAGATCTCTTTCCTGTTGGCCAGACAACCGTTCGTTGTACCTGTACAGATTCAGCTGGGGCAACATCGCAATGTGATTTTGGGTTTACTGTAGAAGAATTTCCTGGTAAATTTTGATTGAAAACTACAATTTTTTCAATTTTCATCATCATGTTCTTTGAATTAAAATGTCATGGAAACCTTTATTAAGTGGATATTTGTGATATTATTTGATTATTTTATAGCAACTGTCACAATAGCAGGGGATACTTGAATATCCACCCCTGTAATGCTAGGCATACTGAAGGCTTCTCTGCAAAAGTTAATGATTGAACACACAGTGTATTAGTGGTCAAGCCAAACTTGTAGTCACACACAGGAATGTAATGTGCTGGCCATGTGTTTACAACACTTGTGTTTACAATCATACAGGTGACTAGTTAATTAAGTTCGCTCAAGGATAAATCCCGATGACAGCACTTGGGGTAGTTAATATGCTATCAAGTAACAAATTATTAATGCTCGAGTGAATTTGAGGACTGTCTTTCTATTGGCAAGCTTGAATGTCATGTTGACTGAAAATATATTATTACTGAAAATACTGAATATATATATTTAAACGATTAAGGAGATCCCCCCCCCCCCCCCGCTTTGACCTATTCTTCAATCACCAATTTCATATAGAATTAAGCAAAAATTAAAAGCTGAAACAAATGCCATCTTTAGGTTATGTATTAGAGGTAAAGTGTTTTAGATTCATCTTTCGAAAGACCCATGTCCATTGCAGAAAGTAAACATCTTGTAAATAAAAGGGTTGGGGAGGGGGGGGGGGGAATGTGTGTTTCATTGATATGATATTTCGACTTGTTCAAGTTCAGCCTTTTTTGAAGGAACATTAAATGTGTGCCCCCACTAAAACAGAGTGGGTAAGTGAATTTACATGCTGTCATGCTTCCTCTAAAAACCAGCAGAATCACACCCCACCAGAACAAAGAATGGTGGGTTATAATAACTCCCAACTAAAACAGAGTGGGTGAGTAAATGTATATGCTGTCATGCTTCCTCTAAAAACCAGCAAAATCACATCCCACCAGAACAAAGAAAACGTATTTCAAACTGGAAATCAAATTCTGAAGTTTGCCGTGAGAAACAGGCTTAATATTATTGATCCCTGTTAATTTATTTTGAGTCTTATGATTCGTTTTTGATGTATGTTTCTCTTTGTAAAGTTTCTTTTTGTCCCAATTGAACCTGTTACCAGCTTTCAGGGAAACTTTGTGACCAAAGTTTTCTTTAGAGAAATGCAAAATTGGGTCAAGTTCGTTTTATCAGGATTCAATTTTTGACTCCTTGTCGAAAGAATCTATGTGACTGTGACGATGTGTGTGTATGTGTGCGTGTATGTGACGCATTGGCTTGTAAACACAATATCTCAAGAACCAAAAGTTGCCTGAACTTTAAATTGGTATGTAGGTAGTACTTGTAAGTAGATGATTCCTATTTTTGTTGTGGAGATCAAAGGTCAAGAGAGCTCAAGGTCTAAAATTTTGTAAACGCAATATCTCAAGAAGTGCAAGTTGTTTCAACTTCAAACTTGTTATACAGGTAGCCCTGAGTAATTCTATGTTCTTTCAAAGGTAATTTTGATCACCAAAGGTCAAAGGCTGAAAATCTTGTAAACACGATATCACAAGAAGTAAAAGTTGCATGAACTTTAAACTTGGTATGTTGGTAGCCCTTGGTAAGCAGATGATCGGTTTTGTTTTTATGGAGCTCAATGGTCGTTTGAGGTCAACAGATGTCAAAGTTTGAAAATGCGATGATAACTGCGGAAGTGGCCTGAACTTCAAACTTTCTAAATACATGTCTATAGTTTCTCTTGAGGTCAAAGGTCAGTTACAGGTTACAGTCAGAATAAGTCTGATTATGCAGAGGTGAAGTTTGCTTGACTTTCAACCCTCTTTGCATAGGTGTGAATTAATCAATTCTGCAAGACTTGCCATCTCTGCTCAGCAATTCATATCGTTGGAAAATCTCGTATCTAAAGTTTTTCTCATATTGGATAGGAACAGTAAGTCATTTGACTTTCTACTTAAATATCGATTACATGTTGCTTCATAGTAAACTAAGTTTTGATTGTGTCGAATAATTCTGTTTATATTTGTCCACTTGTTTTTTCCAGTGGTAAACATACCTCCTCTTACTCCCGTCTGTCCCAACATTCTGGTTTCTGGTAGGATGGAGTAGAGAGAGCTCTTTTGTTTGTTCTGGTCTACAGAATTTAAGAAACACATTAAAGACTAAAGTATGACTGACTTAGTATTGATGTCCTTCGATTAAGTTTCCTTTTCTGTTCATTTCTTTCAGTCAATACTCCTCCATCCCCACCTAATTGTCCCAACAACATTCAACCTGTCACCAGCTTTCAGGGTAACTTTGGTCAGTTTGTAACATGGGAGGATATTGGTAGCTGTTTTGATAGTGAAGATGGCTCTGTTACTCCAGAATGTAATGAACAGAGTGGAGATCTCTTTCCTGTTGGCCAGACAACCGTTCGTTGTACCTGTATAGATTCAGCTGGGGCAACATCGCAATGTGATTTTGGGTTTACTGTAGAAGAATTTCCTGGTAAATTTTGATTGAAAACTACAATTTTTTCAATTTTCATCATCATGTTCTTTGAATTAAAATGTCATGGAAACCTTTATAAAGTGGATATTTGTGATATTATTTGATTATTTTATAGCAACTGTCACAATAACCAGGGATACTTGAATATCCACCCCTGTAATGCTAGGCATACTGAACGCTACTCTGCAAAAATTCATGATTGAACACACAGTGTATTAGTGGTCAAGCCAAACTTGTAGTCACACACAGGAATGTAGTGTGCTGGCCATGTGTTTACAACACTTGTGTTTACAATCATACAGGTGACTAGTCAATTAAGTTCGCTCAAGGATAAATCCCGATGGCAGCACTTGGGGTAGTTAATATGCTATCAAGTAACAAATTATTAATGCTCGAGTGAATTTGAGGACTGTCTTTCTATTGGCAAGCTTGAATGTCATGTTGACTGAAAATATATTATTACTGAAAATACTGAATATATATAATTAAACGATTAAGGAGAACCCCCCCCCCCCCCTCGCTTTGACCTATTCTTCAATCACCAATTTCATATAGAATTAAGTAAAAATTAAAAAATTAAAAGCTGAAACAAATGCCATCTTTAGGTTATGTATAAGAGGTAAAGTGTTTTAGATTAATCTTTTGAAAGACCCATGTCCATTGCAGAAAGTAAACATCTTGTAAATAAAGGGGGTGGGGCTGAAAGCTGAAACAAATGCCATCTTTAGGTTATGTATTAGAGGTAAAGTGTTTAAGATTCATCTTTCGAAAGACCCATGTCCATTGCAGAAAGTAAACATCTTGTAAATAAAGGGGTTGGGGAGCGGGGGGGGGGGAAGGGGGGGAATGTGTGTTTCATTGATATGATATTTCGACTTGTTCAAGTTCAGCCTTTTTTGAAGGAACATTAAATGTGTGCTCTCTGTTGAATGGAATAAGATTATTCTTTAGAAAAGTTAAATTAACTGTCTAACCCATTAGTATGATTATTGTTATTATTTCACATAGGAAAAATACCAAAGATTGGGTTTATGTCTCCCTTTTATGAAGAATGTTTGCTTCTTTCTACCACATTTCATCGATTACTGGGCAGAAGCATGTATCAAACAATTGGAGGAGACTGGATTCTTCTTTCATTAACTGGAAAGCTTGATATTGTCTTAACGAACTGTATTTGTTATGGAACTTTTGATATAAGAATAGTATTAACCTAATGTACAAATAGTGCTATAAAACATAAGTATGAACTCATGACTCGTAAGGGTTTGATTGCCATCACTTTCCAGGAAGTGATACAAACATTTATACAGAGATATTCCATGGAATGAAATCAACATCACAGAGTCATCAAGGAAAAATTAAAGATATGCTTTATTTGGCTCCAAGTGTAGCACGCGCTATAGCTAGGAAAGTTTTGTGGTTACAAAATCCACCTGCCATATTTAGCCTGCATAGCTTCTTAATACCATTAGGCTCTTTGTGTAAACACATGTCTACAGTGTAGTTAATAATCATACAGCGTTCACACAAAGACCCCCATACAACAAAAAATATGTGACAGGGTTGCCGACTACTTGGTAAAAAGAGGTCATTTTACGACCAAGGCAGATCGATTACGTAATCTCAAGAACATTTTCCATTATAGCGTGCTATAGTTGGGGTCTATACAGCAGACCTTTAAGCAATTTGAAGATTTTGCGTCCTTGGCTGAAACACTGCGACTCAGCCGCTGAACCCTGCGTTCGTAACAATGTTGCATAATTGATGGCTAGCACATGTGTTAATGATGTTAGGCTACGGTCACACAAAGTTTAACTAAAACAGATGCCTCCGGTGTACATCAAGCCTAGGCCTAGGTTCTAACAAACAGGCCCAGCTTTAAGTGTTCAAATTTTGTGTAGAGGCTTTGAAGGCTGTGAACATTCTCTTGTAAAATACTTTGGTTCCTGATTGCAAAGACTGTAGCTGAATATACATCTCTGTACATAAACTATATCAAATTGACCATTTTGCATAGCATGTTGGGATGTCATACCTGATAAAGTGATTCCCTTAAGAAGCTACTTGTACTTTTAATGTCAACACGAGCATGTTATTTTCTTCAACTTGTACACATACACATAATTACAGCAAGTGAGCAGGGCACTGTCTCAGCCAGGCTGTGTAGGATGCATACTTTTGTGCACTGCAGTGTAATCCAATAGGTGTTGACCTTTCACACGTTAGGCTATGCTGGTCTGCGGAGATATAAAATTCAACCTGGCTGCAGGGGACTATGCAACTGCTTCAGCTTTTCTTTTTTGACACAGTAATTAAAATGGAGAGTTAGGTAAGAATCTGGAATCTGAAAACTGTGATTAGGCTAAATATACTTGTCCCATAATTTCTTCTTTTTTTGGTAAAAAAAGGAAATCCAGGACCAAAAACCTAGTTCAAAATAAAAGAGCATGACACAGAAAAGGAAAGGTTACGATAGTGACAGCAAAGATAACGAGATTCGGCAGTCGAAATGGCAAAGAGTCATTTTTCCGTTATTCATTTACTGGCATAGTTCTATGCAGAAAGCTCTTCCTCAGCACTTTCTGGGTTGTAAAAACTGGGGTAGGATCCCTGGTTACTCCTACACGCAATTAAGGTACTGTGGCCTCCGACTGCCCACTCCCAGCAAAAAAATGGTTATGTAGGAATCTGGGCATGTAGTTACCCAGAGGTCACAGCTCTTCCAATCCCGTTCTAGCTGTAAATGGCTTTGCTCTTTTCACATTTATTAATATTATATCAAAATTGGACCTCTGTGTTTCACAGTTCCAGATTTTCAGCCTCCAACTGTTATTGGATGTCCAAGTGATATTCGTCTAGAGGCTCCATGCTCAGATCCTTCTGCGCAGATATTTTGGGCGGAGCCTACGGCCACGACGAGCACAGGAAACACTGCTGTTGTACTAATGTTGACGCATTCTTCTGGTCTGCAGTTCCCTTCACCTTCCATCTCGGATGTCGAGTATACCTTTCTCGATCCAGTCAACAATTTGATAGCAACATGTACATTTTCCGTCACAGTTGGTAAGACAATTAAAGCGTTCGCTGGAATATAGGATCTGCATATTTTTTAGTTTTCTTCTTGAGAGAAGTAAACAAATTATGCTGTCTGTTTTTTCTTTCATGAACATATACCACACCACACCACACTCCTCCCCCATCATAATGACATAACACTACCCATTTGTCTTGTAATATTATTGGGAATAGATATCCCTTGGACCATTATTTCATATATCAATATCTTGTCAAACGGGTTTAGTTTTGCCCCATTATATCCTAAACAACGGGCAGGCGACTTGCGTCCCCTGGGCAAAATCTGGCCTGCAGGTGAGCTTTTTACTGGCCTCGTACCTTCTGGAAAGACCTGCTGTATTGTTGTTCCGGCCTTTCATATATTTATACCACAAGTAAGAAAGGTCCCCCCCCCCCCACCGCTCCACCCTGTACTAAACCTTCTTCCTAGATTTCCCCCCTCTGTTTTCATAACTTAAAGCATTCATTTGCATAATATAATCCCTGCGTGATATCAACAATGCAGCTTAAAACTCTTAAAGCTGTGCAACAGGTCTGCTGATGGTTAAAAGGTTTTAACTGCCCTATTTGTTTTCTACACAGTCCGGGCACCGAATGTTCCCCCTTCCATTGACCAGTGTCCCCCCTCCGAAAGATTCGACGGCCAGTCGACCGCTTTTGTGCCGTTCACTGCTCCTGCATGTTCTGACACAGAAGATGAAACTTTTACGTCAGAGTGTGACCCTCCTCCTCCGGCTTTCTTCCAACAAGGCACCAATTCAGTGGTTTGCTCATGCCGAGATAGTTGCGGCGGTACTTCTCAGTGCAGTTTTGAAGTGAACGTTATTCCTTTAGGTCAGTATTTGATATGATTCCTCTGGATTTAGTAGTTAACAGAAGTTCTATAGGTGTCAGTATTTAACCTGATTCATAAGATTGATCACACTCAATGTTGATAATTGGCAGAATAACTGCCAATTATCACCATTGCAATCTTTAATTACGACGTATTTGTGTGTGGATGCCTTTGTTTGACTTCTTGTTTGTAAGCGCAGTACCTGATGAAGTGTAACATGGATGGGGGTGGGGGGGGGGGGGGCGTAGCCAGGTTTTTGATGTGGGGTGGGGGAGGAGGAAATTCAGATTCTGTCCCATTTTCGGGCACATAGCAGTGGATTGCCGTCCCGGGGAAGGGATATAAGGGGAGTGGGATTTTGTTTTTTGAAAAGGGCTTAGATTCAAAATGGTGCTATCATTTCCATTCTTTTAAACTACATTCGTGTACTAAAATTTGCCTTTTGTTGGTCAAAAACTTTACCATTTTTGGGGAAAAAAAGGAAAAATAATGTGCGCGCCTGCGCGGTTTAAAAACATCCGGTTATATCACATATTAAAAAATATATATATGCCACTTTGAGACATTGCAACCGCGCGTAGCGCACATATTTTTGAGGTGAAGGTTCATTACATTCTATTTCGTGGTTGCCCCCCCCCCTCCCCGCAAGTCGCGCACATACTCTTGAGGGGACTTTTCATTACATTCTCTTTAGTAGTTGACCCCCCCCCCCCCCATCATTAGCTCTTTCCCCCAGGTTCGAGTACATTTAGGTTTTTCTTTTTTTGTGCTCCCTTTGATTTTTCATAGTTGCCCATTGTGCCCACAAAAATTTCTGTGGGGGCACTCTGCCCCCTCCCCCACCCCTGGCTTGCCAGGCCACTGAACATGGAGCCCCACATGAACATAATTTTTATCATGGTCTTAGTTTTGAGGATTATTTTTCCACTTTGCATTTTTCTTTGGGTAAACTTATTTATTACCTGCATTCTGTATCTGATTGAATCCTTTCCCACAAATAATATATTCCTGTTTGAACTTCTCAATTAAAGTGAACATGCCCCCAACAGTCCCCGTGTGTCCTGAAACGCAGGTTGCCGTCGGCCTTCTCAGTAGTAACGGGCGCAACACACTTCAATGGGACCTACCTCGCTGTGGAGATCAAGAAGATGGACTTATTATCGCTGCGTGCAATCCGATGCCTGGAGATACTTTCAACCCTGGCACGACTAGTGTTACATGCACTTGCACTGATTCGGGTGGTCTTGTCACTACTTGCAGATTTGATGGAACCATTTTGCCAGGTAATTTCAAGGATACTGATATTTTTCTTGGCTGTGTGTTGCTAGTAAGATGATTCATATCTTTGTGGGCTGTACAAGGTATCTTTTAGCATGGTATGCTTGACAGGGATCGATTTAACGGATGTCAACAACTGCAGATTGCCATCCGGGTCCCCCACCACTTGCCATATTGTGACTGTTCCCTGTTATCTGCCAATTCTGTGCATGTTTCTCTCACTTTTGCCATACAAAAACTGTTTGAAAGTTGCCATTGTTCTTCGTCATTTCAATGAAAGTCCACTAAGGCAAATTATTTCTAAACATGCTCTCAAAACTTTGACTATCCCCATTTAAATCATTAGTTTGATCCTGACACACCACAAGATAGCTATTGAAGTTACCGCATAACGGGCAAGAATCGTAAAGTTCTGGCAACTTCATGACGGGGAAGTGAAGCAAGCGTCCTTTCTCAAGATGTTTGCATGTCTCTTTCCTTTTCCGCAGCGGAAAATAATCCTCCGTCTACACCCGTCTGTCCATCAGTCCAACCCGTGTTTAGCGGTCAGGGAAACTTTGGTCAAGATGTCGAATGGCAGATTTCTAACTGTTTTGACATTGAAGACGGTAGCATCACACCCATTTGCAGCCCTCGGTCTGGCAGTTTATTTCCCGTCGGCAATTCACCAGTCATCTGCACATGTTCTGATCAAGAAAATTTGTCTCGCAGTTGTAGTCTCACAGTCGAGGTTCGGGCAGGTAATGTTACACCTTAAAGGGAAAGCAAATCCAACTGGCAACATTTGACAGTATGCGAGGGAATCATTAATGATGAACCCCTGCAATCCCCCCCCCCCCCCTTGTTACCAGCTCCTCTCATCATCTGCAAGCTGGTGCAAATATTTTCATTTCTGTTGGGAGATATAATAATTTAAGAAACATTTGCAATTTTCTATTTCATACCCTAGAACAGTGGTTTGCATACTACTATGCCCATATCTTCCATGAGGACTGAACTACGATCCACTAGACACCCCTCAGAATGGATGTTTAGAAATTATCCAAAATAGCTAGGAAATCATCTTGAATAGTTTAACTTTATCGATCTCCATTGGCAAGCTCTGGAAACAGCAGACTCAAGTTTGTATCTTGCCCTATAGTTTCATTACTGTGTATAGTTTCTTTGATAGACAAAGTACAGAAAATACAAAAAAATAATATTAACAATGATAGTAATCGAAAACCAACAGGAAATACTGGACAAAACTTACCTAGAATAGGAAATTAAAAAAAAACAGCTGGTAATTGCTAACAAAAATAATATCAATGACAGGAAATGAAAACAACATAAGAAACTGGAAAACTTGATAGCTAGGATAGGAATTAAAAAGCCACAGGAAATATTGACAAAATATTAGCAATGATAGGAAATTAAAACTAACAGGAAATACTGGAAAACTGAACTATGACAGAAATTAAAAATCAGTAGTAAATACTAAAAATATTTTAGCAATGATAGGAAATAAAAAACAACAGGAGACACTGAACAAGATTAGCTAAAATAAGAATTAAACGACAGGAAATACTAAAGATATATTAGCAATGTAGGAAATGAAAAACAACAGGAAATACTAGAAAACTGAATTATGACGGGAATTAACAATCAGTAGGAAACACTAAAAAAATATTAGCAATGATAGGAAATGAAAAAACAACAGGAGATACTGGAAAAGCTTAGCTAAGATAGGAATTAAGAAAATAGCTAAGATAGGAATTAAGAAAATAGCTAAGATAGGAATTAAGAAAACTACAGGAAATACTAAATATATTTTAGCAATAAAAGGGAAATGAGAGCAACAAGAAATACTAGAAACCTGAACTGTGACAGAAGGTAAACATCAGTAGGAAATGCTAAAAAAGTATTAGCAATGATAGGAAAAGAAAGACAATAGGAGATAATGGAAAAACTGAATTATGACAGGAAATTATAAGTAACAGGTAATACTAAAATATTAGGAAATACAAAAGGAATTATCTATGTTAGTAGTACAAATCAACAAGAAATGCTAAAAAATTCCCTATTATAAAAATGACAATATGTCACGTTGTGACCACTGCGTCACACGCGCAACGATGGTTCATTTAAATTATTTTGAACCTTGATTGTCTTGTCACTTGATACTAAGAAATTGCAATAAACCCACGAGCAAATAGTAAATTTCAGCCTTCTTGTTGACTACTATCAGACTATATATACAGGGTCAATTACACACAATACAACTACACACAATACAATTACAATTTAAACAAAAAATATGAATTAAGTTAAGGTTGCTTCCATATGTTTCCGGAGTGAGTGATCCACATCGCGAAAGTAGGCTATCTTCATTTTCATAGTTGTGAGCTTTGTCGTCTTTAAATTGAAGTTATTATTCTGTTTACCTTGATATGATCCGAGTCGCTTAAAGTGTATTTCCCGCGAGTTGAGTTGTATGAGTGTTCACCAAAATCGTCTGCTGACAAGTTCCATGCCAACACGTTTATTTCTCCCGGTACGCTGTTCAAATTGTAATATTGAATACAGGCTTCCGAGTCCACGGATTGTCACCTTCACGTCCAGCCTCCGCTCCGGACTGCGCACCCTGAGTGACCCTCTCAGTACCCGGTACACGTTGTATATTTCAAATTGACTTGTAATTTTCAATCCTTCTGCAGGAAGCCTTTTGTGAATAAAATATAATTTGGTTATCCTGCCTTCTAGCAAGACACCGTGTGAAAAGGAAAGGTACAGCAGTGGTGCTGTAACAACAAGTATAACAACAACAAGACAAGCACATTTTTGAAGACTAAATCATCAGTAAAACTTAATTATCTTTTTCATGTGATCATTGTTTACTTCTTCCATATATCAGTGAATACCCCTCCAGATCCGCCACAGTGTCCACCTAACCCGACAGGCGTCAGCCTCCAAGGAAACACTGGCAACATCCTAACGTGGAACATCCCCAGTTGCAGGGATGCCGAGGATGGAAGCATTACATCAGTTTGCAATCCCATGTCAGGTGACTTGTTCAGCCTTGGCGAGACAGAAGTCACCTGCCGTTGCTTCGACAGCGGTGGCCTGTCAAGCTCGTGCAGCTTCACAGGAATCATTCGAGCCGGTGAGTTCTCATCTAGCCACCCCCACACCATCCCACACCCGCCTACACCCTCCTTCCATACCAAAAAAACAAAACAAAACAATATAAACAACAACAAAAATGCAAAGCCTATTATTATCTTGAATGTTTATACCAAAACTCCACTCCCAATTTAAACATTTATTTGCTTTAGTAATGTTACTGCTTAACCAAAACATGTTCATTTTTATGGCCTTTATATAAATAACATATTAACATGGGATGATGTTAATCCTTGATATAGATGTCTTAAATACACTGTAAAACATGTCACCCGAGGCCATTTAAGTATCATCTTTTTGTGCTAGAAATGTGGAACTGACCTAATGATCTGTATGTCAGAGTAATTATTCCAGCCACTTCTAGTAAGGAGGCACAGAGGCAGTAATTTTGTCTACAGCATATAAAGCTAACTTCTTGTGCCTTTTGTCACCATTTAAAGCAGCTTCTTTTTGCACTCAATTTGATAAATTGTCCGTATGCTCTTTGATGCTAAAAATCCCATAAGTATGCAGTTCGTGTGCTTACCTATATTCATGTTTCATTACAAATGACAATCATAGATCTAAGATAAAAATAATACTTATTCTTGAAAATTTCAAACTTCCTGATCACATCCTCCTTTGCCCAGCACCTTCCCCCATCACATCCTTGTCCCCCTACTCCAAACCAACACCTAGCCCATCACATACTACTCCCCCTACTCCAAACCAGCACCTTCCCCATAACATCCTTCTCTCCCTACTCCAAACCAACACCTTCCCCATCACATCCTTGTCCTCTACTCCAAACCAGCACCTACCGTATCATATCCTACTCCACCTACTACAAACCATCACCTTCCGCATGACATCCTTCTCCCCCTACTCCAAACCAGCACCTTCCCTATCACATCCCCCTCCTCCCCCTGACTACTCCAAACCAACACCTTCCCCATCACATCCTTGTCCCCTACTCCAAACCAGCACCTTCCCCATAACATCCTTCTCTCCCTACTCCAAACCAACACCTTCCCCATCACATCCTTGTCCTCTACTCCAAACCAGCACCTACCCTGTCATATCATACTCCACCTACTCTAAACCATCACCTTCCACATGACATCCTTCTCCACCTACTCCAAACTATCACCTTCTACATGACATCCTTCTTCCCCTACTCCAAACCAGCACCTTCCCTATCACAACCTCCTCTTCTTCCTTACTACTCCAAACCAGCACCTTCCCTATCCCTCCCCCCTTACTACTCCAAACCAGCACCTTCCTTATCACAACCTCCTCTCCCCCACCATCTACATACGTGGCACACTCTGCATACTCTATTCTGGCTTATTTAAAAAAGTATGATATGACGTTTTCTGTCCAAAGGGAACACGCGCCCCTCCACACCTATATGCCCCGGTACTCTCATGGCTACCGCTTTACGAAATAGTAACGGCAATTCCTTGACATGGAACATTGCGAGTTGTTTGGATATGGAGGACGGGATGATAGAACCTGTTTGTGATATGCAGTCCGGAGACTTCTTTCGGGAGGGGGTGACTCTTGTCAATTGCAGGTGCACAGATAGATCTGGATTGTTCTCCGAATGCAACTTTAACGGCATCATATTTGCAGGTAGATCACTTACTTTTTAATTAAACGAGTAGTTCATTCTAAACATTTTTAAACGTCACATCTTATGTCCTATAAGAGCCGCTTTTTTTGTATCTGTTTGTCAATTGCAGCCGGTGAGCTGTCTGCTGCTGCATATTAAGTGGGTTTGCAAGAAGTTCTCACAGATTAAATTTATACTGTTTTGTTTGGACTATTTTACAAACCTTGTTCCGGTTTATTCCCAAGTTCTCCTCTTTATTTTTACATTAAAAGGTTTTAAGAAATTGATCATAACTTTAAATCTGCCTGTCAGGAATATAAATCAGACCTTTTTTATCTTCCTCCTTAAAGTTTCTTCTTTATAACATGCAGATATTCTTATTCTAATTACAATGTTTTATTTCAAGAAGTACTCGGAAGGCAAATTTTAGAGCTTGTAAAAATTTTACAAATAGAAACTCATTACCAGATAATCTTGATGAGATTCAACGCTTCCAAGGTATTTCATCCCAAAAAATGACTGGTGAATTTAATTTCTAAAAAAAATATGGAAACTTTATGATTTTCTCATCCCTTCCCATGAGCATTAAAGCCTACGTGCCAGTGATACCAATATGCTTATTTCTTTGTTACTGTGGTTTAGGGTGGAGTAGATATCACGTTTAGGGTTACCATGTTTGTCCAATGTAAAAGTGGGACATTTGTATTGATGGCCTGGGGCAGAAATCTATGAGGAGGGGTGAGCCGTGCTAGAACGTCGTGTGATATCAACGGTCACTGTACCGCGCAACGGTCGGTCAAGTCAGGTTACACGGCATTTTGTATGGATGTATTTCTACAATAGGCCCCCAGTATTGCCATTAAAGTAACGACATGGACGCCAAGGTGACCAGTTCAGCATCATGAAGTTGTCTTAAATTTTCCACTTTGTGGAAAAAGATATTCAAAATATGACGGCTCTTTCCGTTTCTACAAAAAAACAGGACAAATTGTCATACCAGCCGGGACACTTCTCTCCCCTTCTAGAAACGGGACAATCCCCGAATTTAATCGGAATGGATGGTTACCCTACCAAAATATCCATCCTTTTTTTAAACGGTATCGTGTACAAGAGAAGGTAGATACATATCTATTTTCTTACCGTGAGATTTTAATCGAACTCATTCTTCAGTCATATTCTTCAAAACCCTCTCATAATTCCCGAATATAAACTTTGGTTTACAACCATGTTTCATGCTTTCAGCTGAACCACTCGTGTGCTCCAACGTCCCAGCACCATTGGAAGTCTTTGTAACTCCGGGACAACCAGATGAGACGCTCAGTTGGACAGGGCCCACTTGTAATCCATCATCAGCCACCCTCACCTGTTCTGAAACTCCACCTGTGAGGGTCCCCACCGGTACAAGCAGAGTGGTCTCTTGCACTTGTAGGGAGGGCACGGATCAAGTTTCTTGTAATAGTTTTGCCATTGCAGTTACACCAAGTAAGTTTCCCAAAGAGAGCAAAAAAATAAAATAAAGTGGCATTCATTGATTAGAACAGTTTTCTTTTATAAAGTCACCTCAAGGTCTTTCCATGTTCTTTAATTGCATTTTTTTCTCTGATGATTGTCTTGACTCCATCTAGGCTTAGCCTAGACTGACTCCAAAGTGTCACCAGTATGTCTCTTGCCTCCCTGGTTTAAATTGTTCCACTTTCATGATAAGGGGTACTTGAAGCTTTGGTTCTTTTGACAAAACACCTGACTCCAGTAATTTGTGTGTAAAACTCTGTTACTTCATTATTTCAAAATAATTTCGGAAAGACAAACAACTTTGTTGCTGTTAAATATCCCTTGTGAACGAATGGAACGATCCAACCAGCTAACTTAGAGACTTGATCTTTTACAAACACTTAAAACATATATATTTGTTGCATTTTCATTTTCAATTTGAATTTTTAATACAATTTCCCTTGCCACACAACTCCGGTGAGTTGTGTCTATGCTCAACTTCCTCCCACATAACACCGTAGTGTTATGTGGGAGGAAGTTGAGCATAGACACACCGTAGTGCAGCCTATGCAATTTCGATATAAACTGTAACAAGAGAAAAGGTAGGCCTGTAAAGGAAATAGTTTATATGTTCCCTTTCGAGGGGAATGGTGATACACACCCGACGATGATCACACAGGTCACAGTCTAGATGCAAGGGACTGCGGTTGAGAGCGCATCGGTCGTTCGGTAGTTTGGTTTTCGTGTCCAGGTTCTTTCCTGGGTGACATTTCTTGAAAATTATTAGTTACTTCTAGAGTCATATTGCATTTTGGTAAGCAAAGTAGCCAAACTGTGATTGCAAAGACGTGTTTTAACTTTGTTACACAGAACCTTTAGTATTTTCTTCGCATTGTTGGACATTAATCATGGTATCTGCATTTGTAGGCAATTCAATAGATGACGGTTCAGATGGAGTAAGCTTCTGAATGCTATGGCAAAAGTAACAATTAGTACGTGACAAATCCAAACCAGCTTCTTTTTTATATGGGTGCGAGAGTGGGAAGGCGGGTGCAGGTGATGAGTGGGTGATAGGGGGTCTTTTCTTCCATATAAAATGCTGCCATGAGGATGTGGATATTTGACCTTGAGATGCAGCCGGAAATTTGCAGCTATTTGTTTTCAAGCAGTCAACTTTAATAATTCACAAAATAGTTTTGCCAAAAAAAAGGGATTCTGCTGGTTCCTAATTAACTGATATTTCTATTGTGCTGTTTGGTGGTGAGTTATCATATCAATTTGCATGTTGGTGAAGATGTATATTGTCAATTTTCAATCAGAAAAGGGAGCTATGGATTACCTGAGAAAAAAATTACTTTACAAAAATATGTTTTTTCAGAGCAAGATATGGTTGGACTGTTAACTGGGAAAGGTATTGGCTTCATCTGTATATTAAACTTAATTTGATTTTTCTGTTAGCTCTTTTTTTAACCCTATTACCTTCTACTGTTGTTCTCTGCCCACGAGTATACATATATGTCACTTTCTGTATGGATTTGTGTAGACATAATTATCAAGAGCAATAACGAGCAGATTGTAAGAAAAAAGATGAACGTCTTCAGTTGTCAGAATATCCCTCTCGATCCACTCTGAAAACTTGTAGGATATAAATAATATCTCTTCCAAATAATTCTTTCTTCCCTAAATAGTGCCTGTAATGTTCTTAATGTTCTTCTTCACACGATTGTGGGAAGAGCAAGGCCCTGCAGCTTTAGTATTTATCCTTTCGATTCATGCAAGACAATATTTGAAAGATCTCTCTCATATTCCTCTCCCCCTACTACATTTAGCCGGCCCAGTCGTGATAGATGTATTGAACTGCCCCACCACTGACATCGCCTTCTTACCATCCACATTAATGGACCAAGTGGCGGTGTTCTGGTCTGAACCTTTTGCGCTGAGTAACACCGTCGATGGGCTTGCCAACGTTGAGTCACAGACGCACACTCCCGGCGATCTCTTCCCTATTCCATCCTTGACTACGGTCGTTTACACATTTGAAGATTCTGGGGCCACAGGACAATGTGTATTTAACATCAGAGTCGGTGAGTGTTTATCGTACACCCGATTTATGGATACTACATGTGGTGCAATTATATCGGAAGAATAGATATGTTGACTGTCTGTTTGTGAAAATGTGTGGTGTGCGACTAATGAATAGAAAGGTGTAATATGTGTACCTTAATTATTTAGGTTGTCGAGGTATCGGTTATTAAGGTACTGATTATTAAGCTACCGGTTATTAAGGTACTGGTTATTAAGGTTCATGTAGTCAAGGTACCGGCTATTAAGGCAGTGGCTATTAAGGTACTGATTATTGAGGTACCGGTACTTGAAGTATCGGTTATTAAGGTACTGGTGTTAAGGCAGTGGTTTTTAAGGTACCAGTTATTAAGGTAACAGTTATTAAGCTACCGGTTAGGAAGGCAGTGGTTATTAAAGGTACCGGTTATTGAGGTAACGGTACTTGAGGTACCGTTTATTAAGGTACCGGTTGTGAAGGCAGTGGTTATTAAAGAACTGGGTCATACCATGCATGTATGATTTGTCCAAATTGCCTTAATTACACGAATTGTCCTTTCATCTTATTTCAGAACTACCACCAAGAGTCACGATCGTCCAGCCATGTCCGATGGATTTTACCATCTCAGCCGATCTCGGCGTTACCTCCATCGCAGTCAATTGGTTGCCTCCTTCCGCAGTGAACGAAGCCGGTCAGTCAGTTCAAGTATCCTCCCAGTCACATTTCCCGGGTGCTAACTTCCCGGTCCCTGGGACAACGACTGTTACGTACATCTTCTCTGACAGGGGTGCTTCAGACACCTGTAACTTCCGTATTACAACAAGTGAGTTCCACGTTATATAGTGTGTTATCATTTTTTGAAATGACATTTTCTGCTCCCAATCAGGACCATTCTAATAAATTAAAGGTACTTGAAAATGAATATCTGTTACTTTGTGGTCTTTCTTGATTTAATTTTTCCATCTTTTTTTTAAATGTTATAAGCACCCCATTTTTACATTTGTTTACATGTTATTTTACCTGTGCTTACATAAGTTGAAATGAATCGAAGAATTCAATTCTGGAGTGATGACACTGTGGCATAAACTTCTCGGATTTGCAAGCGAGTAGTAATAAATTACCCGAGTAGATTTAGTTTGAACGTGCAATTGGCTTCACTGGTAGGTTTACTACCGTCAAAAGGGTAAAAGACGAAGTTTGAGGCTTCTTGAAGTGGTAACGCAATTGTAGCCATATTTAATAGAAAATACTGCCACAGTGTTAAGGAGTCCCAGGTGTAGTTTTAATAGAGTGTTTATGAAGCTGACACTGCTTCAGTTTTCTTCCACTGGTAACGTGTCACTTTTAACATATATAGAGAACATGTATTATTCAACTTACTGGATATACAGATGATTTTCTCTACATGATACCAGTCGTTCAGAGCGTCCAGTCTTTAAAATCGGGAAGCTGTTCAATCATGAAAAGAAATAGATCAAAAGAGAAACTACTATGAGAAATGGAACAATTGTAGATGGTTCTTTGTTGGGGGGGGGGGGGGGGTAAGGGGGCAGAACATATGAGGAGCAATATTTTGAAATTTATTTATAGATTTTTGTTGGCAAATCAGAGTAGAATGTCGCTTTTCCAGAAAATAAATATACCTGAAGATGGGAAGGTAATTTTTACATGTGACTGATAGAGTTGTATGAGACATCAACAGAAGATAACGATGGTGCGCCATCGTCTGTCATTCAGTGTGCACAGGTTTAATGGTATGACCATGCATGTGGTCTTCAGTCTCTTAAACGACGGTCGATCGAACCGATTCAAGTCGCGTTTCAGTCGGGGCTGGTTTTTAGTAAATCTCATCATTGTCTGTACATGCTGTACCAAGTATTACTTTAATCAGTGATCACATTGCATCCTGCATTCATCTCAAACAGACACTCGATTCCTTCCACCCACGATCATTGGCTGCCCACGTGACTTTGAGGTCACAACAGTCAGTGGAAACAGTGCAGTAATTACCTGGCCTGCTGTGTCGGCCGTCACCGACAACAACCAACTTGCCGTCGTGGTTTCTGAGAGCCATCAATCCGGGAATTCCTTCCCGCTTGGCACCACAAGGGTCATACTGGTGTTTGGTCACCCTAATTCACCTGATCTCACAGCTGCCTGCATGTTTACCGTAACAGTCTGTGAGTACCAAATGGCATTTTGTTTGCTGAAATATCACAGTACTGATCACGTCGTAGATTGAATTTTTCTTTCATCTCTAGGTGGAAAACCTGGTCTGTGAAGCGTATATATGAATTTTTCAATCTGGCCGATATTGGCTTGTGAATGAATCTGGCGGCAACAGTACCAGACTGCATGATGTCGTTCTGGCAATTGAGCTGTAGATGTCCTTGTGTCTATCTATAATATTTAAATTAATTTTGTGTCTGTTTACCATATAATTTACAATATATATATATTTCATATATATATATATAAAATTGAAAGCGTTATGAGTTGGAAAATCAAGAGCAGTGCAAAAACTTCCATCCTCCACCGGGATTCGAACCCGGGCCTTCTGCTTTGAACGCGGATATACAATTACATACACGCATATCTGTCTGTCTGTCTGTCTGTCTATCTGTCTGTCTATCTATCTATCTATAATAATTATGATATTTTCAACCTTCAGTGGCCCCACCTGATCCTCCAACATTGATATCCTGCCCCATGGACATGACGGAGCGTTCCACTACTGGCAACCCCGTTTCCATTTTCTGGCCACCGCCTACAGCCATTACAGCAGCTGGGGGATTAGCAGTCATATCGACTCAGACGAGACAGTCTGGGTTTGCTTTCCCTATCGGTACCGAAACTGTTTCGATAACACTGGTGGATCCGGTTCCATTTGGCCTGCCTGTGGTCTGTAGCTTTACAGTGACAATTTGTAGGTTGATTTTTGTGTTTGTCTTGTTCATTGTTTATCCTTTTGTTTGTTTGTGTGTTCATTTTGTATTTTATATTGAATAATCTGAATTTGTCAGATTGCTTATCTAGATATGTTCGGTCATGTTTCTGTTTCCTCCCTACATAGATTGACTTTCCCTACAAGCACTGTGCCTAAGGGTTGAACCTTGGGGCATGGTGAGGGAGGGGGGTTGTTGAAATGGGAAAAGGATGAATGTCAATAAACCATTGTTGTCACAGCTCGATCAAGCAAAGCCCTTTTAATATTATGAGCAACTCCAAGAAGTCTTGTTGTGCCTGTCAAGATGTTTGTCAGGATTTTTTAAATTTTTTTATCGTTGTTTGTTCTCTCATCTCGAAACGACAGTACCACCAATCCTCCCACCGACGGTTACTTTCTGCCCAGATGACATCACCATGACATCATTCTCTGGCAATGGGTTAGCGGTTAACTTTCCTCAACCGACAGCCCGCACACAGTCTGGCTTGCTTGCTAATGTCGTCAGCCAATCTGCTTTTCCAGGAGACACATTCCCAGTTGGAAAAACCGTTGTACGATACGTCTTTAGGGATCAGCAACAACCGACCAGCTCACAAGTTGAATGCACATTCTGTATTGAGATCTGTAAGATCCTGTCTTCATAATTCTACTGTTGAAGTGTGTAGGCTATTAATATCTGCCCCAAACTAATACTAGTAAAGCTATTAAACATGCGCGGCAAAGTGTGTCACATCTCTGTCACGAGGGATGCTGTAATCCTCAAGAAAATCCTCTTTATCGACCCTTTCATAGACATAGAAGACTAAAATTGTGATTTTTTTCTTCTGTTTTTGGTTTAAAGTGCAGTGTCTTTATTGTTGTCATGAAATGCCAATTTAATACCAGCTGTGATTGCATTATTTGGGCTTTGTAGAAAGAAAAAAAAAACACCTCCGCATTTTTATAGCATTTTCATTGAAAACATTGTACTATCATGTTAGGGAATCTGATGGGGAAATAGAACAAATTTTAATATGTGATTTTAGTAAATAAAACAAGCAAAACATAACTCACTGTGGAATGTTAACCCAGCTATTTTCATTTGTCTGTTATCAGTTTCATAAGTCCGTCTCTTTAAATCTTTTCCCGCAGCACTGGTCCTTCCTGATCCTCCCGTTGTCATCAATTGTCCAGGGATCATATCAAGCAACTCTTTAAATGGAGGGAGCATCTCGATTTCATGGACGGAGCCCTCCGCCATCAGCAACGATCAACAATCCGATTTGGTTAGCCAATCACACGCTCCTGGGAATACCTTCCCCGTTGGAGACACTGACGTAACTTACACTTTCGCCGACCCTATCAACAATGCAGTTACTAGCAATTGTCTGTTTACAGTCAGAGTTTGTAAGTGGAATATACCAAAAAAAATCAATCAATTAAACGAAACATCTATCAATTAAACGAAACGTATAAACAAATGTGAAATGGATTACACTTTCATTTTTGCACAAATATATAAACAAAAGGATATCTTTATTCTGTATTAATCTTTTATTTACCCACAACGATTCGGATTTCTTTTTATTTGACAGGCAAAACCCCAGGAATTGTGATATTTAAAAGCAAAGTGGTCACAGATTAAGTTTACATTATGTAATGTTTGCTGCCTTTTTTTTACATTTTTTCAATTCAGTCGGACCTCCAACACTCATCAGTTGTCCAAGTGACATAACAGAGATCTCGCCAACAGGAAACAGCTTAGTAGTATCATGGCCTGCACCGTCAGCAGTAACAAGCAGTGGGGCACTGGCTTCTGTACAGAGTCAAACAGCATTCTCAGGGACCCCATTCGTCATTGGCGTAACCTGCGTCGAGATAATATTTATTGATCCGCAATCCGGTCTGATTGTTGTCTGCACATTTAAAATCACCATCTGTAAGATTTCTGGGTTTTTTCTATCAATTTTTCTGTTTTGAAGTTTTGCATTATACTGCCTTGTCTACCACAAATTTCACTAATTCCTCTCTGAAGTATTTTGGAAATCAGTCTCCTTTTAATGAAAGTAAGGCCTCCCTCTGTGTCCTTTCATGGACTCACAGGGCCCCTAGTTAGCGAGTTACGGAAGCCTTCATGCGTTCTCAAACATCATTTTAATTACAAAAGCGTTTCATTCATACTATTTCTATCAGTGTTAAAACAAGTCAGTGTTATAATGACATGCCCTGCATAGAGAAAGAGAAATAAAATAATAAGCATTGGGGATGGGAAGATGAACATTGTGTTAAACAATGATTGTAGATGCAGTGGAAATATTGGAAATTGACCGAAACCAGAAAAAAATCACAGAAAGAAGACAAAGAGGGGGGGGGGAAGCACATTCAATTAAGTGAACCATTCAATGTTTGTTTCTTCCAAATAAATTAATTTCCCACCAATAAGAACCCATCTATTTCATCTTTTCTTTGCTTCAAGTGGGACCTCCACGAATATCCGGATGTCCCGCGGATCAAACTGTGACCTCCTTCCAGCCCTTCATCGCTATCAGTTGGTCTCCACCGACGGCAGTATCTTCTGTCGGCCAAACCCTGTCTGGTTCATCTTCTAATACCCCTGGGAGCAACTTCCCATCCCCAAGCAGTAATCCAGTAACGTATACTTTCACAGACCCCGCATCCGGCCTCTCCAGTGAGTGTCGCTTCAACATCGTCGTCAGTAAGTAATCCATGTCTCTTCTTTCCTTCTCGCTGTTGACGTCGGCGCTGACATGGCAAGGCTGCAGCTTCCTGCAGCCAGGCTGAGTCGGTTGTTCTCTTTCCTGCTGTGCAGTTTCATATCACACAGTATAGAGCACTGCTGACCTGCAGAAATTCAGCTCTGTCGTTTTGATATTGATGCAGCCTCGCTGCAGAGGATCTTGCAGCTGCTGCAGCTTTATTAGTTTTTACACAGTGCCTTTAGGAGTCCGGTTTGGATTTGGTTTATTTATTAATTTGTGTCCACAAAGTCATCGATCTTTGCTGAAAACAGGAACGAAAAAAGAAAATGCTTGTAAGGAAGCCACTCTTAGAGTCTTACTTCTTTTCATGCTTCGATTATATGGAACGAATAGTCAGTAATAATCTGTTTCGTACGTTGTGAGAAAGCAATGTCAATCTAAATCTTGAACCGATGGTCCACATTTTTTACATGAGATGCGACCGAAACGGTAGGTCGAAGAATATATTTGGTAGTATTGTCGGATTCTTCCGGAAGTCCCAAGAAACTGATCGACAGTTTTCAGAACTTGCTGACAGATTCGATGATTTGCAAAGCTATGGTTTTGACAATCAGTTCCATAGTCCGAGCATTTTGAGCTGAGCATCGGTTCTGAGAGGTCGGGTCAAAGTAGGTCGGGGCTGGGTTTTGCGCGGAGGAGACTGTGTCCGCCGTCTTTAAGCAATGAGGAATGGTTTCCGTAGAATTGTGTAACACGGTTCATGTTTGGCTCTTTCAGCACTGAATGAATCTAAAACAAAAATTGATGTTGTGAAAGATGATGTATTTAGTTTTGTCAGTTTTCACACCTGTTTTCTCCTTTATTCATCCAAACTGTTACCGTGGCAATTGATTTCTTAATTTAACAAAACAGTACGACCTCCCCCACCAACTGTAAGTGGCTGCCCCCAGGACATCGTAAGAAGCGAAGTTGGGGTATCAACAGTGGTCTCCTGGATCCCTCCGACGGCCGTCTCGGATACGAATTTACCCGTTCCCTGTCAGCAGAATAATCAAGTGGGCAACACTTTTGCGGTACCGTCGACGACCACCGTCGTGTATTCCTGTACAGATTCACTCGGTGCTACTGCTACCTGCAGATTTAATATCATCATATGTAAGTTCTTAAACGGATGTTGAATTCATCCCGATTCATAGATTCACTCAGGGCTACTGCTACCAGCTCATTTAATGTGAGTCTTAAAACGGATGTAGAATTCATCCCGATTCATAGAATCACTCGGTGCTACTGCTACCTGCTCCTTTAATATCATCATATGTGAGTTTTAAAATGGATGTAGAATTCATCCTGATTCATAGATTCACCTGAGTGCTACTGCGTACGTGCAAGAATGTATTTTTTATGATTTATTTTGACATTGGAGTACATTTTTGTCATTACAAAAATGTCATAGTATAAGTAGTGGCATGTACCTATATTTTGTAATATATACAGAGACTAAAGTTTAGTTTGGAGAACCTTGGAACTTTTAAAATGGATGACCTCGGGAGCAAAATATAATATGTATAAAGTTGTAGACCATTCAAACACCACTGCTATCAGACTAGGTTGCACTTTTAGACTGCTTTAAATTGTTGAGGATTGACCCTTTAAACAGCTAAGGCTCATCAACTAAAATGACTGGACTATTAAGTCTAAAACGAAACAGACTCTTAGGTCAGTTCTTCAGCAACACAAAACTCCATTGTAAAAACATTGGATTTTGTAGCCTCTAATAACATGTTTACAAATGTGTTACAAATCATTTCAAGGACAAATGATGTTGAAGGATACTCTGTTGTTTATATGCAAAATAGAATAAAACTGTTAGCAAATTGCTTATCCACTAGAGAGCCTGTGTAAGAGAATGTGTAAAAGTAGGTTGGTCTGACATTTCGATCCTAGCAGGATCTTCTTCAAAGGCTAAATGATAAGTGGTTGTTTATATGAAGTCAAAAGAACATGTTTTGGTTGAGTCAATAGAATTTCCAAACGATGGATTAAAAAAAATGCCTGGACTGATGAGTTGCAATGTCATCATCAATTTTAAGCCTTAAAGGAGCATTAAATTTTACTATCACTCATAGAGGTAATTATCTGTTTATCAAAATCTTCCAGTTTAGGTTTAAAAAACTCCAGGCAATTCACAGGCTGATAACTACAATGTGGAATGCAAAATGGCCAAGTCACACACTGCCTTGTCAGTTACTGCATGGCCAGAAAATCTCAAAATAATTTTAGACATTTTTCCAGTGCATGTTGAACTACAGGACTCATACTCGTGGTTGCAAAGGCTTAAATATTTGACTGCACTTTTTTCCAACTGTTTTTAGACGTCTGAGAGACAATTTACTACAAAAGGACTACAAATAGGCCTACTGATTCATTAGAATTCCCAAAAAATTATTTATGACTACCTTTGCATTTTCTTCTCTGCAACAGCATTGATTGAAGTCCCACTTCTGACACCATATAAAATTGGTAGCCTTTTCAGCTACCCAAAAAATAGTGATAGAAATCCCACTCCTTAATGCTAAGATGATTTCTTAATCTTTGCAGCCGTGCGCCAGACTCCTCCAACTGTCACTGGTTGTTCTGATGACATCATCCTAAATGGTCCACCGGGTGCAACGTCTGTGCAGATCTCATGGATAGAACCCACTGCCACAACCAGTTCCGGTCTTCCAGCAACCGTCTCCTCCACTGCAGCGCCGGGACAATTATTCTCCATCCCAACGAATACCAGAATATCATATACTTTTACAGATCCATTGAATCAGCTGGCTACGTCTTGTTCATTCTCTGTTATCCTCAGTGAGTAACATTTACAAGTTGTAAGGTATCCCGACACATACCTGTCCGCTTCGGTGGTCTCTGTAATCGAAATCTCTGTAATCGAAATCTCAACTTTCTCAAACTTCCTCGTCTAATCTTGCACCAGCTGCCACCACCACAGAGCATACGACTTTCAATGTTCTAAATTATATGAAAAAATGCGGGATTTCCTTCAATTTCCAAAATGATGATCATGTAAGCAATCAGTAACAAACTGTGTACTGTAAAGTGAAAGAAGTTACGCGGAAACGGACACAGGTTACCGAGCGGCATCGAGTGGCATCATACCTGGCCTTTCAAAACAGAGAAACTTCGCTGTATGAGTTGAAGTTTAAAATAAATTATGAAGGTGATTTGTTGGATTCCACAATGCTGTTGGGTCTTAAACTCACTGGAGTCACTGGACAATATTTTTTATTCCCCTCTGATATCATAATCTTCTTTCTCCATCTCTCAATTTTCACAGCCCCGACACCTCCGGATGAACCTCCCACAATCGTGGGATGTCCTGCGGACGTCCAGTTAGAGGCCAATAATGCAGAAACGGTCACTGTAAGCTGGACGGAACCGACCGCCATGAGTAACACCGGAGGGACAGTTTCGGTAACGTTCACCGATACCAGTGGGAGCGATTTCTTAGTTCCTTCCACTACCCAAGTGGAATACACGTTTACAGACTCCATCAATGGTAGAACTGCTCAATGCCGATTCACAATTAATGTTGGTAAGGAAAAATTAAATAAAAATTAATCTCATTTCAGCAGATTCTTCAAGTTAACCTCTTTGTTTTCTTTTCTTTTTGGCAATGGTCACCATGACAATATTAAAAGTGGCTGTATTAGATACATGGATACTTATCAGTCAAAAACAAAAGATGAAACTCTCTCATCTGCTTCTGATCGGTGCATAAATAAGTTTCATTTGGCAAATATCTGATATTGTGTGTGGGTTTAGTAAACCTATTCTACATCAACAGATTAATCCTAATTCCAGCATTTTCTGTGTCTGTCTTTCAGTTTCATATCGTGGCAGTGTATCGGCCATGAGGATGTAATCTCATATATCTCACCTATATGTCACACACTGGTCTCTGGTGGATTTTTATTGTCTTATTTTCCTTCTTTTTGTTTGAAAGTCTTTTCTGGTATCTGGTTGTGTGATCGTTACTCAATTCTGTAATTCTTTTCTCTTTTCGTCCGTACCTCCATCCATTCCATCACGGCCATTCCTCCCCCACCCCTTCTTCTCTCCAAAAATTTGCAGACGGGCAAGATACCATACCACCAATGATAACGGGTTGTCCTGGCAACATATTCTTGACGACAAACACTAACGCACAGACCCAATCCATCGTCTGGATTGAACCAACTGCTACAGACAGAGGGCAACCCATACTTGGCACCAGCGATATCTCACCAGGATTTGCCTTTCCAGTTGGGGTGCAGACAGGCGTGCTATACGAGTTTGTCGATCTCTCCGGTAACAGGGCACAGTGTGCTTTCTCCGTGTCTTTAGTCAGTAAGTATGCCACCAATAAAGTTACAATCAAACTGCTGATGCAGTAAAATTGGATGCAACCCATATTTTTCTCCTGGAAGAAAATAGTCCCAAAGCATGCTGCGAAAAGTTACGAATAATGCAAGGCTTCAGACGAAGTCCACCACCGATGATGGCAAAAGGTCTGTGCAAGGTTGAGAGGTTGTCACAAGAGTGCAATAAGTGATCCCATTGTTTGTGAAAGTTTTCCATATGTCGGTAGCAGCATCTTTAGATGTGTGGCCATGTTAATCCTGTAACTATACTTTTCGCCAACGCAGTTGGGTTTCGTAGAGAACGTGGTGTAGCAGAAGGCACACGGTGTACAGTCCTTTCGTAACTAGCACCATCTATTACATAAAACTGTTTGTTCTTGTTAATATCTATTATTGGGGTCCGCAATAATATGCAATAAGAAACATACCTAGATTTTTAAGTTTCCTAATTTTAAGCAAACTGAATACTTATTCTTCGTCTTTCGTCACAAGTTTGTTTTCCCTTACATCGATAGGAGTTGACGATGAACCTCCAGTCATTACTGGTTGCCCGGAACCAATATCCTTGACAGCTGTTCCGGGCCAGACTGTCATGTCTATCACCTGGACCGAGCCCACGGCCACAGATAATTTTGGAAGCCAAATTATCGTAATGAGGTCGCACAATCCCGGAACTCAATTTACGGTGGATACGTCGACGATCATTACCTACACCTTCAGTGATGCCGCCGGAAATGAAGCCACTTGTGTCTTCACCATCTCTCTGACAAGTAGGTTTTGTAATATTGTATTTTGTGATTGTAATGTTAACTGTGTGAATGACATAAAGAATACCTTAAAATAAAAACAATATATCAGAGCCAACAAAAAGGGGACATGTGTGTTACAAACCATTAAACGTATAGGTTATGTTACTTTTCAATATCATTTCGGTTTTTCAAAGACGAACAAAATGTTTTGTTTAAATACCATTTAAGAACCGTTAGAGGTATTGGGCCTCCTAATGGGACATTGATCAATAGAGGTAATAATGCTAACTATTGATAGCAAAATTAGAACAGTTTTGGTAAATATACAAAAACATATCACCACACTGAATTATTACAAGGTGGTGAAAACACAGGAAGAGATCTCCGACGTTAGGTGAGCGGGATAAGCCAAAGAAATTAACATGTGATAACATGTGATGTCATCCTAAACTAGTAACAAAATTGCCTGTGAGCATGAGTAATTACTCATGGACATGTCATTATCATGTCATTAACATGTGATGTCATCCTAAACTTGGAACAAAATTGCCTGTGACTATGAGTAAGTACACATGGACATGTCATTAACATGTGATGTCATCCTAAAATAGAAACACAATTGCATGTGACTATGAGTTAGTACTCATGGACATGTCATTGACATGTCATTAACATGTGATGTCATCCTAAACTTGTAACAAAATTGCCTGTGACTATGAGTAAGTACTCATGGACATGTCATTAACATGTCATTAATATGTGATATCATCCTAAACTAGTAACAAAATTGCCTGTAAGTATGAATAAGTACTCGTGAAAATGTGATTAACATATCATTACCATGTGATTAGCATCTCTTTTCATCCTAAACGAGTAACAAAATTGCCTGTGAGTATGAGTAATTACTCATGGACATGTGATGAACATGTGATGTCATCCTAAAATAGTAAAAAAATTGCCTGCGATTATGAGTAATTACTCATTAACATGTGATTAACATGTGATGTCAACCTTGAATACTAACAAAATTGCCTGTGAGTATGAGTAAATTACTCATTGACATGTGATGTACATGTGATGGCATCCTAAAATACTTACAAAATTGCCTGTGAGTATGCGTAAAATTATTCATGGACTCGGCAAAACACTGCTGTGGTCTAGAAAAATAACATGCCTACAGTACGTCAAAAATTTTAGCAAGGAATAAATTGTTTTCTCTGTGGGTACCACATTGTAGAAAATTAGGAAAAACAACTTTAGAGAATTGTAGGGTGAGATATTTTCTCTCTCAATTCCAGTTATTTAAATCATTTTATGACAGAAGAAAGAGATGAAAGGAGTTGGAGAGAGTCATGAAATCAAATGAGATGTAAAATACATGCAAAAATCTGAGCAGAGTAATTAACTTTCAGAAGTGATTGATTAGGAAGTTTCAAATAAAATTTGTGGATGTTGAGTTTCCTTATATACTTCATACTAAAAACTTACAGAAAAGTAGAGGCTTGCTTCCACGACATTTAAAGAAAGGAAAGATTACCTATATGCATATCCTCAAGGAAAATGTGGCAAATCACCAAGGGGAGAACAACTAAAACATAGCTTATTGTTTATAAAAGTTTATGGTTGCAGGGACGGATGGGAATAGGATTTTGATAGTCGAATTATGCCCACGGGCCATCTGTTGGCAACTCCTGCCACGGAGTGTCATGCGGTTGTTGAACGTTATAACAAGGTGACACAACATATTCGTCACTCGCCATCATTTATAACCATATCCCCGTCTCGATGCTGCTCTGTGACAAGGAATGTTGACAACCGTCCAAAAAAAAAACCAACGACGAAGAATACCATCTTACCTTCACACAGGTGCACCCGATGATCCACCTGAAATTATCAGATGCCCTGGAGACGTGTTCCGGACTGCCCCCGCTGGGGCAGTGACTTTGTCTGTCACCTGGGATGAGCCACAGGCGACAGATGATAACGGCGAGGTCGTCACCATCGCTTCCAGCACTTCGGGCGACCTTTTCGTCGTGGGTACCACCACCTCTATCATCTACACCTTTATGGATAACGCTGGACAGACCTCCGTCTGTCTCTTCAATGTCAGGATTTTTGGTAAGTGGTTGGCTTAGAAGATGTCATTAGTTATGTCAAAAAAGAGACACTGTTGCAATATGTGACAATATCAGAGATTCATATCATGTCTGCTGCTCCTGATGCAGACGATATCGCAATAGTTTCAACCGCTGATTAAGATCACGAAGAGAGCCATTTGTCAAATATGATCAAAATTATTTTCGAGTAAAATTATGCCATTGTTGTTGGCAGCAAAATCTTTCTCTTTCCACCTCCCACTCTCTCTCCGCCTCTCTCTCTACACCTCTCTCTCCACCTCTCTCTCTCTCTATAAACAATGCATCTACATATATTATACATGGGTACATATACAAATACACCTACAGGCACACCAACATGTATACATACATATGTTACACAGTTTGTTACCAAAAGAAAGTATTTGCTACAGTAATCTAGAAACAGGAACATCTGGACTGCAGATAACATCTTACAAAGGGAGAGTTCTAAACATTAAACAGATACACCACAAACAGTAGATAGTTCTTAAATTAACTCTTGAAAGAGGAAATACGTATCAAACATGCCCTTATCTTTGAATTTTCAATTGAACAGCTCCTATGGATTTCAACCCGCCGGACGTCTTTGGTTGTCCATCAACGGCCATCTTTGAAAGAGTGCCAACCGGCAGTGATACAGTGTTTGTGGACTGGGAGGAACCCATCGCTACGGATCAAGAAAGTTTGGTGATGACAACACAGACACACACACCGCCTCTTCTACTGAATGTTGGAGACACGGTGAATGTTCTGTACACCTTCTCCGATGGTCAAAATATGGTCACCTGTGCCTTCACAATCTTTGTTTGTAAGAATAATTATAATTATAATAATAGTACATAATAATAGTAATATACATTTTTGGCAGAGCGCTGAACGTAAAACAGGACTTTATCAACCATACTTTAAGAGAAGATATCACAGGGAAAATTGTTTCAAAAGCAAGCAATTGAAATACATTCAAGTAATAGTAATTAGAAACAAAATGGGCCATGTCAAGACATTATGGTCAACAGCTGACTTTTTTTTAGTTTAAGCTGGTGTTAAAAGAACAAATATCTTCGCTAATGGCTCGGTGTTCCACAGGCACTGTACAAAAATATGAAATTCTGTGTCACTGTTATACTCGAACTCACTGATCGCTCAATAAACAGTAGGAGTTTCCGAGCAAAGACTGCACTATACACAGCCATGTTTAAAGCCCATCGCTATGCCATCCGAAATTTCTGGATAAAGCGTACAATTTTGTATTTTATCGACTGTTGAATTTGGCAGCCAAAGTTAAATTATGCAAATCTTTTTTAAACATAGTACCGGCTGACACCAGTCCCCCGGTCTTCACCAACTGCCCTGAAGACATCGTAGTTTCACCTCGACAGACCGAAGTCGGTTCCTCCGTGGTATTTTGGTTGGAGCCCGTCGTCACGGATGCAATCAGCGGCCCAGTCTCTCTGGCAGTGAACTTCCCTCCAGGTTCTTCTTTTGAGATTGGGATGCCAGTCAGTGTAATATATACCGCAACGGACAGTGCGCCAGTTCCCAACGTTGAAACTTGTGAATTCATCGTTCTTGTCAGACGTAAGTGACAGTGATATAAATATCTATGCACCAGATGTCATGTTCAAACCCGTACATTCACTTTTACCTTTCATTCGATGACCTTTATATTTATATATATATATATATTTATATATATATACATACATACATACACACATTGAAAACCCTTTAAGGATACAATCATCCTAGTAGCCCTCCTATTTGTAACATCCTAAGCTCCAGTGAAATGATATTCCACAGCTGTAACCGCCTATAAATAAGGAACACTGTAAGGAACTAATCATTACAGTACCCCTTCTAGTTGTAACCTCCTTAGCTCCAGTGTGTGAGATTCAGCAGCTGTAATCGCCTATAAAAAAGGAACACTCTTTAAGGAACTAATCATCTTAGTATCTCTATTCTGGACCTTCTCGAGTACTTCATGACATCTGTTTTGCTCTATTCCAGCATTGATCAATGTTGATCCGATAATACAAAGCTGTCCCGGTCCTGTAACAGTCCCAGTTTTACCAGGCACGCCCTCGGCACAAGCTTTTTGGATGCCACCTACTACCACGGACCAGGCCACCTTCTCATCCACATTTGCGCCTGGCGATGTGTTTACAACTGGTGTAGTAACAACAGTCGTGTACACTCTAACAGATGATAACCAAAACACGGCTATGTGTTCCTTTGCTGTTTCTGTGATTGGTTAGTGAAACTTTTTTCAAAATCTTGATCTACAGTTTGGGATGTTTTTCTCTTCCTTGCTACGATCTGGTTGGTACGTACCATACTCCCAACATGAAGGAAAAGGCAAGGAACCAGCAAAATATGATTGACTTCTCGGTGAAATGATTCTTTGCAAGATCCATATTGTCTATTGTGTTGATCACATGCATATTAATATGAGTGGATATCTCTTTAAAGCTGACAAGCTTAAGGTATGTCATTTCTCCCTATAAGCTGAACCTTGTATTGACATCATATTTGGGACAAAGTTGAACTGTAGACCATTTGTAGTCATTTCCAGTGTCGTTTTGATTCGGTCGATCAGGGCTTGCTCACAGACACAAAATTTGCAAGAACCGTATTAAGCCAGTTTCAGGTGGTACATGGCCCAGTGGTGCCCTGTGACACAGTGGTGGTGCCTATTCTGTACAACTACCAAGGTATACTGTCATTCTAAAAATCATCATCTTGTTGTTGCTGCTGGTTCTGAACCCACCCCTCCTCCACCTCCACCAGCACACTGACCGACTTATCAGTGGGCGGCGCACGCAACTGTGGCTCGTGGCTCGTTAAGGTCACATACAAAATTTTGTGATTGGCAATAGCCTGCCAGCCAGGAAAACACCACACGTTCGATTTCAAAAAAATCGCGGTTGTTCGTAGCATTAGGCTACACCCCTGCTCGCACACATTTCATATTGAAGCAGTTTTTCACGAATTTCCACGTTAAAGACAGGCGAGCTGAATAGGGTCTCGGTCAGTGATGTAGTTTGTGGCAAATTTGAAAGTTTCTCTTTGTTAACATTTTTCACTTATAGCAGATTAAAACGATTTGCTTTTGTTGTCTTTACAATTTTAATTTTCCCGTACATAGAGGATGGAGACCCACCAGCTTTCCAGGTGGCCTGTCCACGCGACATCGCAAATTCCTACGGAGACAGTCGTATAGAAATTCCTATCATGGAGCTTTGGCCAAGAATAGAAGGCGTTGAACCTTTTCTCGATGTGACTTTGACAGCAACTGCCGATCCACCGTATCCAAACTTTGCAGCCGAGACTGGAAGCCTTCCTGTGGATGGTATACAGAGGAATATTACCTACGTCATCGCTGACACTCTTACGAACAGCCAAGCTTGCACCTTTTTGGTAACACTCTCTGTAGGTGAGAACTTGTTTTTTTTTATAATGAGAAGCGTTATTTGAAGTAAGTAATATAAACAAACTGAGATAAGGAAAGCTAGCCCACTGTCACAGTATACCATGATCATTCATGCAACTGGGCCGTCCAGCGTCTCAACAGAGGGTTGCTGCTCTCACAAAGATCCTGATGTGTGGGATCAGTACTGCTTGCAGATTTGGCAATCAATGTCAACAGGGATCAAACGGCACGTTAGTTGACTTGATTGACTTAGTTCAACATTCTAGTTTCGCAGCATAAAAAAAAAACATGTGGTAAGAAAATGCAAGTTGAGGTGCTTAATTGGGCTTGTTACTTCATGTTCACATCAACCGATCTCCTCTTCAGAAAAGAATGAACAAGAAACCTAAGTTATATACTGCTAGTTGGTCATCTCACGGTACTGCAGTGCTACTAAAATTCATATTGCGACAGCTTTTTAATTCCAGGAATTAGACGGCAGTTTGGGAGCCCCATTTTAATTTTATTATATCTATCTACAACTTTTGTTTGGTCGCATTGATAAGTTCAGTTGAAAAGTAGCCAAGTATTACACCTCGCCTTGCGTGGATATAAAACTACTGTTTGTGTTCTCCCTATGATGACTTGGATAAGTCTGTTGACACATTGAGCCATTTTTCTATTCTTTATTCGGGCACTCATAGTCTCCTACTATCATAAATAACACCTGGATACAGAAATATTGTAAAAAAAATGAATGTATCAATCACATATCTGGCAAAATCCTGTAAATTTGATCAGATCATATTACCCGCAATTATCTCTGTTTTTCTTGCTGACAGTAAATAAGTTCTTTGTAGGGAGAAAGCTATGTGCCAGAGTGCCTGCAATTATTACTCATAATTGATAGTTGGATGCACATATGTCTTTGTTTTCTCTTTTGTCTTGGTGAAAAGTTGGCAGGATGAATCAAGTGCTGGCTAAGCCTTGGTATTATCTGATGACTAATGAACCATGGAAGTCTACCCTTCCCCGTCTCTCCCCATTCTCATCCTACCTCCCCATTTTCATCCTACCTCCTCCCTTCACATCTTTACTTGAAGGGCCACCACACTGTTTTGGTTTTTGTCATTCTATTGGTAAACTACTCCTCTTTCAAAAATTCCTTCGTTTTTGGTTTTGTTCTTGCATCAGACACTGGACCTGGCCCCGGCCCATCTTTTGAAAGTTGCCCAGTTGGAGTCTTTACTTTGTATGGACAAACTAATGCTGTAGTCGACAGGATCTGGGCTCCAATCGTGGCCACTGATCCGTCAGGAATTCCACCTACCTTAGTCCCAATTCCCCGCGATTCGTTCATTGTCGAGATGACTGAAAACTTTTTTGTGGAGATTACAGCCACTAACCAAATGCAGGAACAAGCTGTGTGTGTGTTTATTGTCTCAATCATCGGTAAGTTAGTAGTGAACAAATTACTATCGTCTGCTGATTTTATCTCTCAAACATATACTAACCCTTTTTGGTCCGCTCTGTTGCCAGGCAACTACATTAATCCATGTATTCAAGTTTGAGCACACGTGAGTATATGCACCTGTTTTGTATTCTGACTGAGGACTTGAACAAAGGAATTCCAAGTCCTCGGACGTCATTTCAAAAGAAATCACTAAATCCTCAGAAATTCTATTGTTGAAGGGGTATTGTGTAGTTTATGGTATGTGGATTTGAGCAATGGAAAAAACAAGAAAAACCATGCAGTCCTCAGTCTGAATGAAGTGTGTTTGTGTGTGTGTGCTACATCTGAGATGGAAACACAATATCTCAGGAAAGGAAATACTGCCTTGGCCATATGAGTTGCCCGTGGTGAAAAGTTCAAGATCCCTACTAGGTTTGATGAGGGTCAGCAGAGGTCACCATGGATTGGAATGGTATTTCATAGATGTATAATAGGTCCACGGTTTTTTAATGTGGGTCAAAGGTCACTTGAGGTCAACAGAGAGCAAATCCCGAAGGTGAAGTTTGACTGATAACTTACTTAAGAGGGGTAAATGTTAGCAGAGGTCATAGTGTGAAAACAACCCGTATAGCATCAAGAATCTTACGTTGGACAAAATAGTTTTTAGTCAACAGTGAGAACTACAGAAGGCTAAAATAAACAAATTGCTATGAAAGATTAAAGTACCTGCAATCCCCATTACAATTTTGTTAACCAAAGTTAATTCAGGATAGTTTCATACAGAAACGCAGCTTTTGTAAAAATGGCAGGCAGGAAGCCTAAAGCATAAGGGTTAAATAAACTAATTAATATGTTTGACTTATTGCTTGAATAAATCCAGTAAGTCACAGCCTCAGTGTTAACAATCATTGAAAAACCTAGTTTGAGAAATCACGGAGAACGATGAGCATGGTCATGGTGTGTGCAATTATGTTACTATT